>NC_046987.1:11993282-12088282 GCF_009769545.1 Cyclopterus lumpus | reverse complement strand
TTAATTCAGTGTTATGAAAATGTTATTTGATGTAAATAAATAGATAAGACCTTCACAGATGTGAATATGCTGCCGCAAAAACAACTTTGTCATAAATTTACAGGCTTACCAATTTATCGTGGCACATTCACCACAGTCGGTTTTTTAATAACATAAGTGGCTGTATGGAGGGCTGCCAGCGGTGTGGAGGAGAAACGACCAGCTGTGTTGGCCTCCTCACCTCGATGCATCCTCGGCACTCTGCACATTCCCTCTCCCCAATAACTGTCGCTCTCAATTACACTCAAATGGAAACGACTTGACTTTTAAAGTGGACGCTGGTTCTGGCAAAGTGCAGTGCAGTGCTCTCTCTCTCTCTCTGAGTATCTCTTGTCATCTTATTAACCTCTCTCTTTCTCAGTCCAGTTACCCGGCCTCGGGGGGATTGGTCAGTCTTCAGCCCCAAGCAGCTGGAAGCCCGGTTCTTTAGACCTGGTTGGCCGACAGAGGTCGTCCTCAGACCCCCCCAACATGCACCCTCCTGTCCCCCCCTTGAGACTCACTTCAACTGGAGGTATGGACCCCAACACACCCATTCCTCCCTCTTAAACTAGACCATTGCTGCAGTGACATATTAGTTGAATATATATATATATTTTTAATTGAGTAGTAATAGGTTGTGTTTACTTAAAATGTCACAGTAAGGAGACATTTAAATGTTTAATTTTAATATTGGTCCGTCTGTCCCAAAGGGGCATACGCTTTTAATTCTTTCCAGGTGCTGAGTTTGATTTTTGTTTATTTGCACAAATTCAAATCATTGAAACTACATAAATATAACAATTCAAATTGTGCAGGGAGAAGAAAAAACCATTCATCTCTTTATTGGGATTAATCATTTAGCATGCAAGATATATGCATCACTAAAACCAAATGTCCAGTGAAGTGTTCACTATGACAGAAGGTCATAAGGTGTGTTACTGTGTGCCAGGTCTGGGTCCTCCTGTGGCCAAGATGGAGTCCATGAGCATGCAGTCCAAGTCGAGCCAGGGACCACTGGGGTCCAGAGCAGTGCCACCTAAATCTCCTGCGGGGTAAGAACAATATAAATGTCTTCACAAAGCTAATACAAATGTTAAGGTGTCTGCAGCTGTAAATTCAAAGTTGACATGTTTAAGTCATCAATGCTCAGTGGCATTATATGATTCACTACCGCAGGGTTGTGTATCTTGCTGTTGAATGCTTGTCTTGTAATGTGGTGGTTTTATTTCACAAGTGGAATGAGCCTACATGGCTGCTGTTTAGCCACTTCATTAGCTTCCAAGCTAATGACGCTCTGCATCGAGCCAGGCGAGCAATAACTCTCCTCCGCAGTCGCCCCTTCGTCTTTTTGTCTCCCACAGGGCTTATAGTGCTGCAATGAATCCCCAACAAAGCTGTTGAGAGGCTGGACAGTTTTCTGTTAGAAGTGTGTCTTCATATAACGTTATATGACTTTTACTCACTGTTGATCAGAGTCCCTTTTTTGTATTACAGTAATGAAAAAAGTTTCAACCGAGCTCTAAATCGGACCGTATCTATTGAAAGACCCGGTGAGTACACGGATGAGAGAAACAAAATATAGATTCTGTGTCTGTCCAGTGTTCAGACTTCTACGTTCACATTGTTCTACTATCTGTCAGGTCCTGTTTCTTCTGTGGAAACGTGGAACATTTTGTTTGTCGTTGTGATATAATTTCCTCTTCCTGTTCCAGCTAAGGAAGTGCCAGGATGCCCCCAGAACTCCATAGGTCAGTCTCTGCCTCCAGGCCCCACGCAGAGGAAGATCTACCCGGTGAGTCCCTCATACTTCCACTCATCCACATACTGATGGTTGTAAAGCGCTTGTTCATTCACTGGCTGCTGACTCCTAAGTCGTGGTTTATTTAGCTATTAGTGTTGTACCGCTCGCTACCCTGCAGGTCGACCTTTTGGCTCAGTGTTTCCAGTGTCCTGTACTCCAACAGGCAAATAGGGTCTTTCTCAGTGTTTCTAGAGAAGATGTGTAGTTCTTTTTAAAGGGTTTTTAAGGTGGACAAATATTTACAGCTTTCTAGCCTGCAATTACAAATAACCGATGCATTTATTTTAGTTTTTAGTTTGTCAATCAATTGAGAATTGAACGTTTTCTTTGTTTCCATTGTATGCCTCAGACCCTATGCTGCAACAATTACATGTTATCACTGCATGAATCTGTGGATTTAAAGGTCTTATATCTTCAGCTTCCAGCTACTGTTTACCCCTTTGTCAAATCTAATTGAATTCAACTTGGTTGTGCAAAGAAATAACTTCCTTCGGTCAGAGGTCCAAAAAGTACCCAGAAGCAGTTCAAAATACACAAAGAATGACGGGAGAAACAAACCATAAAAATCATGGCAATTATTTTTGTACAACCCAAAATAAATGTATAATGTAGAGTTACCGCAGCCCTCCAAAATATTGGTGTGGTCATTGTGTATATATAAATATATATATATATATATATATATTTACTTACAGAAAAGAATTCACTTTTATTTACAGAAGACAAAATGTTTTTTGCTATTCAGACTTCATAGCCCCAAATCACAAATGTGCCTCTTTGGGACTTTACAACCTATACAAATGTATAGGTTGTAAACACACACACACACACACACACACAAACAAACTTCAATACCAGAAAGCACTGTGTCATTCTGACGGGCTTTCTCTTGAACACAGTACAGCGAAGACTTTCCCCGACTTCATCTTCTCTCTAACTTGGCCTTAGTTCCCAGTAAAAATGATTAAAAAACATTCCAATACCATAAGACAAACACAGAAGCCGGAAACACAGAGACAGAGTGCACCATGCGGCCGCCACCACATTTCCTCTCTTCTTCACAAACCTGTCTGTGTGCTTTGGTTCCGTCTCGCAGAAGCAGAGGCCGAAGCGAGTGAAAGCCATCTACAACTGTGCTGCCGACAACCCAGACGAGCTGACCTTCTCCGAGGGCGAGGTCATCGTGGTGGATGGAGAGGAGGACCAGGAGTGGTGGGTCAGTATCGGCGCGCAGGTTTTTTTCTTCTTTTCGTTTTGGATATTTCTCAGATTAGAGCACCCATTTTCACCATTTGAATGTCAGTGCACTCGGTAACCATGGTGGCTAAAGCAAAAAGCCATGACCTCATTCAGGCCCCCCCCCCCCCCCCCCCCCCCTCCTCCTCCTCGTTTTCTGCCTGCTGCTGCTTCCTCTCTGGAGCCCCTTGTGTGAACATCGACCAGCTGCAACTTGTTTTCCTCTGAGCCACCTCTACAGATATGACCGTATTTAGTCACTTTCTCTCTCCCTAAAGCCCCTCGGGATCGCTGCCATGCTTCCTCTCTGTCATCTACAAAGTTTAATTTTATTTTTAATTTCTCAATATAAAGATATTTTATTGTAGAAGTCAAATAAATAACTTTTCTTGTGGTGGCTGAAAAGCGTCAAATAAATGCAAAATATGTGGACGGGTGTGTGTGTGTATCTAGTATTGTATTCTACCCTTTGTTCTTTTTTCACCTGATAAGTGCTCTATAAATAAACTGTATTATTAATATTATTGTCAACATATATTAACAGATTAAACCGATCAGTCGGTGGAGAGCAGCTCCGCCGCCTCGATCTCGTGAGGTTCTCATTGCCCACGTGTGCAACCGAACCGACCTGCATATTGCAGCGATTGCAGGTGATCCATCCTGCGCGGGCTCATCTGGAAGGAGCCTAATAATAGTCCTCCAGAACAATAGTCTGCCCGTTTAATTGTTAACATCCATAGTTCATACTTCCGGCCTTTGCATTTGTGTTGTGGTGTTTGCATTCGTTAGACACTTCTCAGCCACCCTAGTTTTGAGTTTAGACTGTATGAATAAATGTTTTTCTCTCATTTTATCCTCGGTGGCTTGTTGTGTTTCACTTTTAGCCTTCCATTGTTGGAGCATAAACACGTCCTAGCTTTTTGTTTTCAGGTATAGAAGACGTTTAAAATGACTTAAATGGACAAAATAAGTTCTGTCGTCCTTATCGGCAAAGGTAATATAAAGTAGGAATGTCGTATTACATGTTCTTTAGATGTTAATTGTGTTTTAGCCTCTCATAGTCCACCATGTGCTCCATTAGTTAATGTTTAGTTAGGCTAGCTGTTCCCCTGATTCACTTCAATTTAGTCTTTTTTTTTATACTACAAAAATATAAAAAGCAGATTTGTATCCCAACATTCTTTTTATTAATTTTAAATTATAGATGACAAATTAGATTAAGTTATTCTATATAATTGTTATTACACTTATAGCTATCAAATATGTTTGACTTAACTTGACGTAACTTGATTTCCTCTGTAGACATTCTACACAATATGAATCCCAACTGAATCATTTATTACAAGTCTATTCGTAATATTTATATATAAATATATTAATATTTAGTGCATGTCCACTGAGAAAAGGGAGATCAGTTTTGTGATTTTTAAGAATCAATATTGAATCTTTCAATAGCAATCAATCAGAAAACCCAGCCCTAATGTTGAATGGTGTTAGTCTTTTGTTTGTGCTTGTTAGATAACTTATTTAGTTGAAATAAGTCAAATTATGTTTCACTGAACGTACACCCTCCCAATAGAATAAAACCCAAACCTGACTACACCTATGTGCCTTTTATCGTCCTCTGACGTCCCCTCGGTCTTCCCTCTTCACAGCTGGGCCACATCGAAGGCGATCCGATAAGAAGAGGAGCCTTCCCTGTTACGTTTGTACACTTCATTGCTGACTGAAAGGTGTCGCAGGATGTGGCGTCTCTCCTTCACCCGTCTCCGTGCAGCCAGCCAGCAAACATCCACCATCGTCCCAGTGTTTGTCGTCGTCGTCA
This sequence comes from Cyclopterus lumpus, assembly GCF_009769545.1. Taxonomy (NCBI): domain Eukaryota; kingdom Metazoa; phylum Chordata; class Actinopteri; order Perciformes; family Cyclopteridae; genus Cyclopterus; species Cyclopterus lumpus. The sequence goes on along the minus strand of NC_046987.1, from coordinate 12,083,399 downwards.
TCATCTTCATCTTCATCATCTTCATCGGCGAACTTCTTAAAGAGTCACTGCCACGCCGTCAGCAACATCTGGATATCACTCCTTGTTGCTCGGCCCCGTGGGACTGCATGTGGTTTTAATGCTTGCTGTTAATGACTTTCAGATTTAAAAACAATGATTGTAGTCTATGACCTCTCGCAATAAATGCACTTTGCTTGTCTTTATCCTTGTTACAGCATAAGATGACGTGACACAATGAAGGTTAATTTGTACAGTATTTACATCAGCTATGTTCTGTTCAGCTGCATTGTACAGATAGTACTGCGAAGACTACAGCAATGTGTTTTAACTTTTAGAACAAATGTAAATGTGAACATACGCAACAAGCTTACATTCCACCTTCTGTGCATGAGCGATTTTAAATGCCCACCTGCTTATAGGTGGGACCTTTCTGTAGGCGGCCTCCTGCGGCAAGGTTTTTCTAATGGTGCTAAGTTAACCCCGGAATATGCTAGAAGTTGCACTCGAGGGAGGGCTTCACTGTCCCCGTTTCAAAGACAGGCTGGCCTTGAAAGGGGGCACAAATAATGTAGAAATAGTATCAGACACTTCACACCTGGGAGAAGTCACTTTCTCATGGGAGTGTAGAGTGATGGAGCAGCTTTTCCACGCACATACTTCCTGTACTGCTTCATTGGAGAGGATCATTTTCTACAGCAACACTCCAGTTCTTCTCCCCGTTGTGTTTTAGGTGCAATGCTGACACTGACTTGAGCTGCAACAGCCAGTAATTACCTTTTATGATTAGTCTGAGACCTCGGGCTGTCGTTGCCTGTCATCTGCATTATTAGAGGAACAGGAAGTGTCTGTGTGCGGGTGTCTCGTCTGCACAGAAAAAGCTGAGAATGAAATTATATTGTAAGAAGAGGAAATAAAAAAACCTGAGTGTGGTAATGTTATGAGAAGCAGAGGTTAGTTCTGACTTGTGTTGCTTCCTTTGCCTTTGAGAGCACTCGGACTCTGACGGGTGGATTTTTTGTTGAGCTGAATTATCTTTGCCTCTATACAGAGAAAGAAACATCCTTCCTTCCGCTTAAACCTCATATCTGTAGATCGCTGGGGTCCCATAATGTAGAAAGATGAGATTATCGATAGTGTTACGAGATCAATATCAAACATTCAATGTAATTACCTTCATTTTGGTTGCAGAGCAACTTTCTCTCTGTTCATAATGTTGATATTTAGGCATTTAACCTGAAACCAGAGCCTTCCTTGTATTTGTGAATGACGAGAAGCATGTGAATCGTAGCCGATACTCTTCATCATGTTTAATATGAACTCACTGGAAACAGGAAGATTTAATAATCCTTTCATGTAAATATATTTGATTTTGTTGATATTTATATGTAAAAAGAAGAGTGAACCTGGGCACTAAATGTCTTTCAATGGTCTTTGGTGATGAGCAGTTACAGATACAACCTCAGCTGGACCTGTGTGTGTGTGTGTGGGTGTGTGTGGGGGTGCGTGCGTGCACATTGAAATCACAAGGACACACATAACTGGGACAATAAACGTAATTCATTCTCATTAACTGTCTGGATTACTGCATCGACTCTTCACTCGATTGTGCAAACAAATGGGAAAATGAAACTGGAATAATAAAAGATGAAATAATACAAGGCGTTGGTTTGTTTATTAGAAATATTAAGGAGTTTATGATCTATGTGTGAGCCTGTAGTCTCTTACTAAATGATTGCTGGTTTTGCTGAATTGTGTTTTTTGGCAGATGTTTATGTTTCAGTCTCAAAACAACCTGCTTTTAAAATCCCCCTTTGACTCGTGTGATCCCTGTCAAACTAAAAGTCAGATAATGTGCCGAGAGCTCCCTCTGATGGGGAATATCTCAGTATGTTGGCATCCAAGTCTCAGAGCGCTGCGAGTGATAATTAAAAGAAACACTCAAAAGTAAAGACGCTGAAAGAAAAAGGAGAAATTACACTTTAATAAATCATCTAATCGCAATTGGATCAAATTATTTAATGTCACATTTTCAACACAATCTTAACAGGGCTGTTTTGAAGGGACAGAAAAGAGAATGGGCTAATGAGGTGAAGTGAGTAAGTACCACGATTTAAAACAATGTAAAATAAATGTTTCTACAGCCGAATATGATTCACATGGTTTCAGCAAGTGAATGGATGTAATGCATTTTAATCACTACATAAAAACAAAGAGTTAACATTCAAGAACACATCAAGCTTTTGGTATCAAGAAACCGTACAGTATAACGAAAAGAAAAAGATACAATAAAAGTCAAAACTGTCTTTAAATATGATTAGTTCCCACAGATATAAACAATGAGGCTTCTCCCACACAGTTAAAGCATATTTGTATAATGTACCTTGGAGTCAAAAAAGTGACTTATTGTACCAATACTGTTTGTGAAAAACACCACAAAATACACAAAAGGGATCTGAGTAATTTCCACATGAAAAAGAAATATTGTAAAAGATGTGTACCGTGTAGTTCCTCCACTGATGAGTGTGCCCATGAACTAACACATGCTGACAGCTGCTGGAGATCACGTACCATTTTCTACCATTGTTTGCTTTAAATATGATTAATTTACATTGTATTCCAATGCGTTAAAAAATGCCACCATTTTCTTTCCGTTGCTCTTGACTGTATGTGAAAGGTCAAAGGAGCAAAGGAAATGATTCACACAAATTCACAGTTGCACCGTCCCACCTGATGGGAAAAGGGGATAATATATATTTATGTTTACTTAATGCAAACGAACATGGAAAACAAACAAAGATTTGCCTTTTCTCTCTCAGAGAAAACAAAACAAAGTTGGATAAAAGGGAAATGGTTGCAATTCTTTGGCAATCTTCTGATCACTGTTGATGCTTTTGCAGTTGTTTCATTCTTATTCCTGTTGGCTCTCTTTGCTCTCAGGATTTGACTGATGTCAGAGCGCAGTCAAAGGAAGCCGACAGCACCTTGCAGATGGACTGAGCCTGCTCCTGTTCAGACGGGGGATCGATAGCATGTAGAGAAATACCTCAAACCCAGGAAACGGTTTCATTCGATGGTGTACCCCACTCACCGAGCTGCTGCACTGGTACACCCAGATGCTGCACTCCTCTTGCTTCGCATCGGTGGTTTTGAGAGCCAGGAGGTTCTTCCCCGCACCGAGGCCGTCATCGTAGCACAGCATGCGCACGATCAGGTACAGCGAGTGGCGGTGCAGCACGTCCTGGGCCAGATGTATAATTAACAGTACTTAAGCATGCATTTCTTCTTCATTTGTATTACTTAACCATCACCGATCGAGGTGGTTACAGAGGTGAATCTGTTCAAAACCAAAGTAATCTTTGAGTGTAGCACTGTACAAGTGATTTCCTCTAAACATCAATGGGAATTGCTGACATATTTGAGTCAGCAGCGTTGTGCAGAACCATGTCAAAACTATAAATTGGTGCCAAGTTCATAACCATGCTGTTTGGCTGTATTGATGACCCAGCAGTACTGCAGTCTGATCAATGAACATTCATTCTGAAGAACAGTATAGCTTTTTCGATTGCTTTTCGACTCACACACTGGTCCAGCGAGGTCACCTTGACTCCGTACTTTGACACTCCCAGAATCATCTCTTCGTCTCTGGGCACGAAGGGCAGCTTTCCATCTTGCTGTGAAAAGAAGCCGAATATTTATAGCATCTTCATAAATGAATGATGTGATATTGACTGCTGTAAGCCTGCTTGAAGTGTGTCCCTACAGCTTCTTACCTGGGCGGCATCAATATAGTTGATGAGGTCCAGAGGCTCCTGGAGGGTCTTGCTCATGTCAAACTGTAACTTCTCAATGGCTCCCACATACTTCACCCGGAACTCGGCACATGTTTCCGACGTGCCGTTTCCTTCCGAGGGCATACGTCAAATAATCCGTTAGCAGAGGAAAGAAGCGATAAATTGTGGACTTCCATGTGTTAGTTGACTGACCTGAGCTCTTGGTGGAGTCTGTGTCGAGGCTGGCGACGGTGCTGGATCTGGAGAGCCCTCCCAAGCTGGAGTCCAGAGACTGCGTGGAGTCAGAGACACGAGAGCGTTGGCTCCACGAGCAGAAAGTAGCTCTATCATAACATTTATGCGAGTGTGCGTGCGTGTCGTTTGCTTACTTTGCTTTTGGTGCTGATCTCACTGCTCTGCGAGCTGCTGCTGCTGTGCCGTTTTTTGACTTTCCGGAACATTCTTCACCATGTCGACCGCCTCCAGCCTCGCCAAACCTGAACCGTCATGGCCCCACAGTGTTAAACACACCACAAGAATGCCCTCTCAAGTCCCAAAAGAGATGATGAATAATTGAATGTAGAACATAGCATCGTCTAAATTCTGAATAATGGATACATGAGAGTGGGCATTCGGCTACATAATAGTCCTCTAGATATCCTTTGCATGATGCAGTTGTTACTGTTACAACTGCACAGCCACTCACAGTATAGGAGTATTAGTAAGTTATCCTTTATTTATTTTTTTGGTGTGGTTGTTTTTCACACTTCATGTACTTTTGTGGGCTTCTTTTTTATATTATTATTATAAAACTGACAGAACTTTGGTCGAGCATACAAGCAGAAGCATTGCTCATAAAAAATACATCAAAACGTGCGGCCTGATCGGGAATCGTGTGCAATTAAGTGGCGAAAAGATTTGCCCGGCCGTTTCTCGGAAAAACGTGAAACAGTGAAAATGTAACTGTAGCTTTAAATGCAACTGTAACTTTAAATGTAACAGTAACTTTAAAATATAACTGTAACTTAAAATATAACTAACTTTAAATCTAACTTTAAATGTAACTGTAATTTTAAATGTAACTAACTTTAAATGCAACTGTAACTTAAAATGTAACTTTAAATGTAACTAACTTAAAATGTAACTAACTTAAAATGTAACTTTAAATGTAACTGTAACTTTAAATGTAACTGTAACTTAAAATGTAACTAACTTAAAATGTAACTTTAAATGTAACTGTAACTTAAAATGTAACTTTAAATGTAACTGTTACTTAAAATGTAACTTTAATTGTAACTAACTTTAAATGTAACTAACTTAAAATGTTACTTTAAATGTAACTGTAACTTTAAATGTAACTGTAACTTAAAATGTAACTGTAACTTTAAACTTAACTGTAACTTTAAATGTAACTAACTTAAAATGTAACTTTAAATGTAACTAACTTTAAATGTAACTTAAAATGTAACTAACTTAAAATGTAACTAACTTAAAATGTAACTTTAAATGTAACTAACTTAAAATGTAACTTTAAATGTAACTGTAACTTTAAATGTAACTGTAACTTAAAATGTAACTGTAACTTTAAACTTAACTGTAACTTTAAATGTAACTAACTTAAAATGTAACTTTAAATGTAACTGTAACTTTAAATGTAACTTAAAATGTAACTGTAACTTAAAATGTAACTGTAACTTTAAATGTAACTAACTTAAAATGTAACTTTAAATGTAACTGTAACTTAAAATGTAACTTTAAATGTAACTGTAACTTTAAATGTAACTAACTTAAAATGTAACTTTAAATGTAACTGTGACTTTAAATGTAACTTTAAATGTAACTGTAACTTTAAATGTAACTGTAACTTTAAATGTAACTTAAAATGTAACTGTAACTTAAAATGTAACTGTAGCTTAACATGTAACTGTAACTTTAAATGTAACTTAAAATGTAACTGTAACTTTAAATGTAACTAACTTTAAATGTAACTTTAAATGTAACTGTAACTTAAAATGTAACTAACTTAAAATGTAACTTTAAATGTAACTGTAACTTTAAATGTCACTGTAACGTTAAATGTAACTGTAACTTTAAATGTCACTGTAACGTTAAATGTAACTACCTTTAACTGTAACTTTAAATGTACCTGTAACTTTAAATGTAACTAAATAAATCTGGCATATACTGGAGAGCTTTGTTATTATCTACACAGTCCAGTGCAGGTGGGTGGGAAGATGACATGTTACATTACATTATTTAAAATTAGTTCAAGTTAAAATTAAAGTTATATTAAAAATTAAAGTTACATTTAAAGTTACAGTTAAAGTTAGTTACATTTAAAGTTAGGTAAAGTTAAAGTTGAAGTTACAAGTTAGTTACAAGATGAAGTTATGACTTAAAGTTACAAGTTAGAGCCAAGTGCATGAGCGCAAACGGCAACGTGCACAAGGGAACCCCCACGTGCACACGTGTGTTTGTGTCTTTATAGAGAGATCAGAGGAGAAACAGCTTTAGAGTTCTATTCTAATTCTATTCTAATTCTATTCTATAGTTATATTTACTCCACAAAGATAACAAATATATCAGCGCGTTTGGCTCAATCTTGATTGATAGAACATCCAGAATTGCTTTTTCTAGTCATATATATATATATATATATATATATATATATATATATATATATATATATATATATATATATATATATACACATGTACATAAACTCGGTAGTAGCCACACCATCTAAATTTCTTGTGAAATGTTCTAGTTCTTGTTAAGATAAAGATCTCTTCTGCGAAAGAGACCCAAGAACAACACACAGCGGTCATCATCCACATACATAATTTACCAGAAATATGATTAAACATATCAGCAACTCAGTTGGCAAGGCCTTACAAAATAAATAAATAATATAAAATGTAGATGCTAAAGTTTAATATAAATATTCGAAAACATATTAAGCACGTCATATTTTCAAACCATGCTTTCATTTTGTAAGAGTAGAGTTAACTTTTAAAATGGAGAATTCTTCATGGATGACTTCCTGACCATCTCCTTCAACAGCTGACGGCTGTGTTAGAAAACCTAAACTTAGCTGTTGAATAATTAAACAACACCTGCACATTATAACAATACAACATTGTTATACAGACTATATTTGTGGGGCCTCTCATATTGAGTAGGTTAGAAGTTCTTTATGAAATTCTGGTCATTTCTTTAGGCTGTATTTCTGTAGACTGCTGATGAACTCACACATGGACACGATATATATGTGAAACCAATTGATCTGTTACACCTGCTACTGAAACAAGTTGTTCTGCCTCCACCATGTCAGAGTGAAATACTACTGCAGGTCTTTGTGATGGAGTCAGGGCGTGTATAAAAAATGTAGAGCCCCCAACGACTCAAATGACACGCCAGACTCAACAGGTTACGTTGTACTTGAACGCATCATTTATGAATGCTCTGCAGAAGACTTTAGTTATCAAGACAACGACATCACATTGTCCATGTTAAAAGATCTATAAATATCACCACCACATTTATGTTCACACTGAAGTTGAAAAGCAAAGACTTTCACGGGTGGTTGGAAAACACAACATGTTAATAGGTGTAACGCTAGCCAGCTTTCATAACACATGCCCGTTTTTTACTGTGACCGTCTCAATGATAATTTTCTTCGAGTAAGATGTAAGTTTACCTTCAGTTTGACTCAAACTGCCCCTATAGAGTTCCACAGCCGACACCCCGCACCTCTTAAAGGGGACGTCATGTCTCTAAAGTTCAATATTGCGCCGAGAGCCCTTTGGATAAAATACATTGTTTGGAGTGTCCAAAGGTTTAGATTACACAAATGTTATTTAAATATATATTTGAATTACCGTGTTCTTTGTAACCTTTAATCGCGTTATTAATGTGGATTTTGTTACCGCAAAAACGGTCCAACGGCTTGAGCGGAACGTTGTGTGTCGACGCTTTTGAATTTCTGGTCGGGTGTATTTTGGCACAGCACCGGAAATGTGACGTCGCACGAGTCTGCCCCCTCCCTAATTCATGCAACGCACAGTGCAGTGGCAGTGCAGTGTGACCGCATTTATTTGTTCTATTTTTAAATTGACTTGCTAAATTGAACACACATATGGCGACAAAGCGCAAAGTAGAGGTGATTGTCCCCGCAGAGGAGAGTGACCAGCTCCTAATTCGTCCACTGTGAGTTTTTTATTTTTATGAATAAAGGTTTTGAGTGGCTGCCTCTATATGCACACACATTAACAATAAATCAATACATAAATGTAAATGCTATCTTGTTATGTAACTTTAACTACAGGGGCGCTGGTCAGGAGGTTGGGAGGTCATGCATCATCCTGGAGTTCAAAGGAAGGAAAATTATGGTAAATATTACTAAAGTATTTATGCTGCTGTGTGACTTCAAACAAACTGTATGTGTACCTCAGTCAAAATGTAAGCAGTATAACACTATATTTTAACCCAACACCACATCTATATTATAGAACAGCAATAACTATTAAAACATGTCATTCTATGTTATTATTTTGTGTATGTACTAATATGCAGTCTGTTGTTATTATTTTATAAGTTTTCATTATTATTTTGTTGTTGTTTTTTAGAGTCCTGTCTGGTGCATCCAGGACACCCTGAAGAGCACTATTGATATTGAGTCATGTTTGTGTTTTGCAGCTGGACTGTGGCATCCACCCGGGGCTGGAGGGGATGGATGCTCTCCCCTACATAGACTTGATAGACCCAGCTGAGATAGACCTGCTGCTCATCAGCCAGTGGGTCTTTCCTCCTCCCTTTATGTGTTGAACTGTCTATTTAAAGTATCTTCTGTATCGGTTATCTCCTTATTCATGCATGTTCAACTTGTATTCTACTTTGATTGTATTCCAAAACATAACTAAGGATATGTCATTTGATCATCACGTATGTATCCTCTCACCAGCTTCCACTTGGACCACTGTGGAGCTCTGCCCTGGTTCCTACAAAAGACCAGCTTCAAGGGCAGGACGTTCATGACCCACGCTACTAAGGCCATCTACCGCTGGCTTCTGTCAGACTACGTCAAAGTCAGGTAGGAGCAGTAGTACTCATCATTATGGAAGACTTCCAAAATAATAATACAGTGCCTACAATCATTTTGTCTTTGATTATTCGCAGCAACATTTCTGCAGATGACATGCTGTACACCGAGACCGACCTGGAGGAGAGCATGGATAAGATCGAGACCATCAACTTCCACGAGGTCAAGGAGGTGGCTGGAATCAAGTTCTGGTGCTACCACGCTGGTCATGTGCTGGGAGCTGCCATGTTCATGATCGAAATAGCAGGAGTCAAGGTAACGACTCCTGTTTTTTTGTTTCCGAGAGATCCAATGATGCATAAAAACTAAGTTCACTTAACAAGAACATTGTCGGCCTGTTTTTTCTTCTTCTCCGAAGCTGCTGTACACAGGAGACTTCTCCCGGCAGGAAGACAGGCATCTGATGGCAGCGGAGATCCCCAGTGTCAAACCTGACATCTTAATCATAGTATGCCAAATATTAAATCACCTTGTACACTCATTTAATGGATCTTTGGCTGAAGCCAACGTGGTGATTCCTGTTATTGTTTTGCAGGAGTCTACCTACGGCACCCACATCCATGAGAAGAGGGAGGAGCGAGAAGCTCGCTTCTGTAACACAGTCCATGACATTGTCAACAGAGAAGGCCGCTGTTTAATCCCCGTGTTCGCCTTGGGGCGGGCCCAGGAACTGCTGCTCATTCTGGGTGAGAAGTGGTTTGTGACACCCTGATATGAATTATGCCTCTGAATAAGCAGTGTCACCAACATTGGCAGCCACTATGCTATCATTTGTCTGACCCTTTTCTCTGCTTAATATCTGCATTGTATTACATTAACTGGTTTTGTCTGTTGCATCTGTATTCAATTATGTGTCAATCGGAGGAGTCTGTATGATTGTGTCTCATGTTCTCCTGTAGATGAGTACTGGCAGAACCACCCAGAGCTCCATGACATCCCCATCTACTATGCTTCATCCCTGGCCAAGAAGTGCATGGCTGTGTACCAGACCTACGTCAACGCGATGAACGACAAGATACGCAAAGCCATCAATATCAACAACCCCTTTGTCTTCAAGCACATCAGCAACCTCAAGGTAGAGAGCTCTACAGACACAGACGCCCAGACTGTAATCGCTTTAGGCTGCTGAATATCTATAACTGCGGCGTCTGTGTTTTTTTCTTCTTCCAGAGCATGGATCACTTTGATGACATCGGTCCCAGTGTGGTGATGGCCTCTCCTGGTATGATGCAGAGTGGGCTCTCCAGGGAGCTCTTTGAGAGCTGGTGCACGGATAAGAGGAACGGAGTCATCATCGCTGGGTACTGTGTCGAGGGAACACTGGCCAAGGTCAGACTAGAACACTATACCGGACGGTGTTTCTCTAATAATAGACAGATACATTTAGTGCCATCATTTCAGCAAGTTTTGGCCAGCAAAACTCCAATCGGATGTGTCTGTGGAAACAGTGAATGTATTCATACAGCATCTTACTGTGATGTGTCGTGTGCTCTCTGCAGCACATCATGTCTGAGCCGGAGGAGATCACCACCATGTCGGGGCAGAAGCTGCAGCTGAAGATGTCCGTGGACTACATTTCTTTCTCTGCCCACACTGACTACCAGCAGACCAGCGAGTTCATCAGGGCCCTCAAGCCTCCTCATGTGGTGCGAGAGGAAATACAAATTCATTGATTTGTCTTCTAAAATTCTCAGTTATTTGTACCCTTTTGTAATATCAGTCGTGAATAAGAAATCCTTGACCTTCCTTACTACATATTATCGTCAGATCCTGGTCCACGGGGAGCAGAATGAAATGGCCCGTCTGAAGGCTGCACTCATCAGGGAGTACGAGGATAATGACCAGGTTCACATCGAAGTCCACAACCCTCGCAACACAGAAGCTGTCACCCTCAACTTCAGGGGAGAGAAATTGGCCAAGGTCAATAAACTGCCTGTCTGTCTGTCTCTGACCTTTTCTCTTCTCTCTAGATGTTCATGGTCTGAAGTCCCTGTGGCTAAAGAATGCTCAGTCATGATTGTTGCATGTCGTGCATGACCTTGTGCTAGTGTTGTTATAGATGCACTCCTCCTCCTCCAGGTGATGGGCTCTCTGGCTGATAAGAAGTGTGTCCAGAGCCAGAGGGTGTCAGGCATACTGGTGAAAAAGAACTTCAACTACCACATCCTCAATCCCTCTGACCTTTCTAGTACGTTTTTGTTGCTGTTCTCTAAACTGTCTCGCCCGCAGGCTGCAGCATAGGCCCCCCTGTGTGCGTTGGTAGTCAGCCCCAGTCGATCCAGTTTATTGGCTACAACACATTTAAGTAATCTATATTAAGGAGTATATTTTAAGTCAGTGACTTCGGGGAATCAAGACAAAAAAGAGTAACCTTGATCATGTTGGCTCCAGTTTTTCATAAGCCAAGCCCATGTACATAATCAACAAAGTATACTTTGTTGATTATGTACATGTCTAAAGGAAGAATTTGTCTCCTGATTCATTTACGCAAACTGCTGCCCAATCTTTAATATTTGACTAAGCAGCGATTCCTGGATTGACCGGATGCTTCTGTTTTGTAGCATACACAGAGCTGGCCATGAGCACAGTGAAACAAACACAGGCCATCCCGTTCACCGGGCCGTACTCGCTGCTCGTCTGCCATCTGAGGAACCTCACCGGTAAGACCGCCATATTTAAGTACGTGCACACTTTTCAAACATAATTATTGATTTTGGTCCATTCCTAAAGAACAGAGCTGTTTTCCCTTTGAGTTTACACCGACTGCGGCCGTCTTCTTCTTCTCTTGACTCAGGTGACGTAGAGGAACTGGACGGGACTGAGAAGAACACTTTGAAGATTTTTAAAAATATCACTCTGGTCCACGAGGTGGGCATGGTGCTGCTGGAGGTGAGTGGTCCTGCTTAGTCTGATGCAGGATAGCGACGCTTTGCTCTCTTCAGACTGGCTCATTTACCCAACCGTCCTTTGTCTTCATCCCCCGTCTCAGTGGCTAGCGAACCCTCTCAATGACATGTATGCCGACGCTGTCACCACTGTCGTGCTGGAAGTCCAGTCCAACCCAAAGGCTCAGAAAGGTCTGTCTGGAAATCTGATGTGTGTGTTGTTGGTCTGGATCTTTAGTTTCGAATGCTTTAGGAAGCAAATTACTCATCGTTTCATTTGAGCCCATTTGTCTAATTACTCAAAAATTAAACGTACTGCATTGTGTCTGGTTATTGTGATGGGCTTTGTTTATCTGAATTCCTATTTAATGTGATTCATGATGAACAGCCATGGAGACCCAGAGTTCCATTATGGACATGGACATCTTCCAAACCCGACTAGGAGTCATGTTGCAGTGAGTGACACTCAACCTATATGAACTTGTTTCTAATATTGTATACATGCAAACGCTCTTTAAAAGGTGTACTGAGCTTTACTTTAATTAGGAGAATACATCGTGCTTCTCTCTCTGTCTTTAGGGACATGTTTGGAGAGGAATGTGTGGATTTCAGTGATGAGAAAAACATCTCTGTGACAGTAGATGGGAAGACGGTTCACATCTGCTTGGAAACGAGGGTGAGAACCTTTTCGCTTGTTGGACCAAGACACAGAACCATGTCTGTGGTGTAGGATTGTTTTTTAAATGCCTCTCCCCCTATCAGTCGGTGGGCTACGAGGATGAATGCGCAGAGGACGACTCCCTGAGAGAGATGGTTGAGCTGGCAGTGCAGCGGCTCTACGACGCCCTCAACCCGGTCATCTGAGAGCGGAGATGGGGCTGTGGTGTTCATAACAAATCAGACATCACCTTTAAACTAATGAGGGACAGAGTTTCTCAAGCTCGGTCGTCACAGATATAATAACAAAGAATAATTTGACAAATTCACTGTTGAAAGTTAACACGCTGCTGTGTGCTGATAACATGTTGCCAAGAGTCATTGTGATTTGTCTGACGTCAATATTTCTACACTGCCGGGATCTGAAGTATTTTAGCTCATTTTATACAAAATCAATCGAAGAACAAATCAATACAGTTGCAGATTCATCTAACTATAGTTTAAAATCGTTAGTTGCCATGTCTGGTTCGGTGTCGTGGAAAGCCTCAAGAACAAATCCCAGTCCCACAACCTTTTAATAACTAACTATGTTTATGACCTGTGAGCTACCATGTAAAACAAAAAAAGGTAATTTAATAAGCTGTGTGGATATTTGTTTGCATAGATTGTAGTGTTTCTTTTTTGTTATGCAAGCACTTTTAACTATAATATATGTAATAAGTTGACCGTATTCATGTAATGCGCTGTAGGTTTTGCAGAGTTGGTTACTAATGTGCATGACTTGTTTACTTTTAACTGTGATGTGAACTGAATTTCAAAATGCACGAAATGTTTGTGTTTATTATATATTTAAAAATTAATTTCACAAACTGCTGACTATTGAATAATTATTCCGTTGGTTAAGTTTGATTAGGTATTTCACCAGCTAGTGTCAGAAAATGTTCTTTAAATGAATGTTGACGAACAAAAGACTCAAGCAACATTTGTTTCACTGTACTCTGCCAGGCACTGATCACCTCATTTATTAGTTAAATATCTGAACAATGTGGATTTTTTACAATAAATAAAAGACATCTTTATAATTAACATAGGGCTCTCAATATATGACTAATGTACACATCCCTCACATTGCTTCATAAATAGCAACACATGAAACCCTCACTTGTGTCAACATTACAAATAAAGAAATCTGCAAGACAGATGACTTTATAAAAGCCAGTTGATAATCTTGTTACTTATTATTCAATCAGACAATTGCTGATTTAAATAATGTGGGCATTGTATTGCCAGGACCAGTTATCCCTACTGCTCTGCTGGGAGTTGCATTGACTGTGTTCACAGCCAGATTGCAAGTATACAGTACTGTGATGCAGGCTTTGATTTGCAGCTTTTCACAGAACAGCGTGATCCTATTTTAATTGCAAAGGACGATGTAGAGTCATCCATCCTGCACAATATTTCATTATTTTAATTGAGGTTCGCACACAAAACAGTGTGTTTAACAGCATTTAGGTGTTGTTGTTGTTTTGTAATGTTAATAGTGATGATGATTCAAGTGAGACCAGAGTTCCTAACAAGGACAACATCCTCACTTAAAACTGGTCACTAAACCCAAGGCCGTCGCTATCAGCACCATAACCCCCATCGCCATCATCGTGCCCATCTTCTCCACATTCGTCTCCTCCTTCCTCTTCAGCATCTCCTCCTTGTGGAGCCTGATGTCCTGTTGTCTCTGAAGCTGCTCGTTGTAGTGGGCCTTGATGAACTTGTCGAAATCAAAGACGCCCCTTCGGCTGTCTGTGCCCACCACAGAGTGTCGGCTCCCGGGTTGCTCTCTGGCGGAGCCCCCGGTGTCCTTGGCAGAGGGTCTGGCTGTGGCGATGAGTTCCGACTGACTCAGCATACCCCGGTCGTACTTCTTCCTCAGCGCCTTATTGCCCAGCACCGTGTAGGCCTCGCTGATCTCGAAGAAGCGGACCTTGGCGTGCTCGCTGCCGGCGTTTCTGTCCGGGTGGTAGACGAAGGACTGCTTGTAGTAGGCGGTCTTTATCTGCGTTTGAGTGGCAGTGGGCAACATTCCCAGGATGTCATAGTAGCCCGTTTTGGTTTTGTAAAGCGGCTCCGATCGCGCTCCGTCGTCGCTGTAAGCTCTGATGAACACCACCTGTCCCAGTCCCACACTCGTCCCGGAGCTCTGGTGTGGACGAGCGGACCAAACAGCACACCGGAAGCTGCCGTTGATCCGGTACCGAGGGAGACACGTCGCTATGTTTTGAATCTGCGGCTTTTCATGAAGGCAATCCTCTTCGCTGAGGACTTCCCAGACATTGTCAACAGGACCAAACAATGGTGTCCCCGTTGTGTAACTGTCCCCTGAGGCTGCACTTCCGGCTCGCCGTAGTTCTCCACTTTGAATGTCACCGAGAAGAAACTCCGCCGATGCGCGTTTACTTTGTTCGATCCGACTTTCAAGGAGGTATCGACTACATGTTTGTTGGGCAAAGTTGTACGCTCCCCTTCCGGAACGCAGTCGGACCTCCGCCATGTTGGACGGGGTTAAAAAACAAACGCTGACTTCCGGGATGCTGATGGCGGCGCTCGTCGAGCTGCAGCGCCCCCGACGGGAAACCAGAATAACTACACGAGACAAATCAATATGTGGAGTTCTGCATGATGTTCGATTATTTTGTATCGACGCATACCAGATGTTTAACGCATATGTATGTAGTTTGAGATATTCTACAACTTTTAAACTATTACCATCTAACAAACACAGACACTATATGGGTACCACTCAGTTGTCGGTGTATAGGGTACATCTACTCCTGCAACAAATGATATATTCAATAAGGTTTTAATCTTCAGTTGTTATTGAAAGTGTTTTAGAAAGGCGTTGATTCAACTTAATGAACATATTGGAGGATGGTGTTTGTGTTGCTGCTGTATATCCCATTATGATATTGGTTACTTATTATTGTTATAAATCCAGATTTAGATTGTCTAATTATAATATAGTTTTACATTTATATTATAATGTGTTAATGCATCATTTAACTAAATGTACTACATGTACAAAAAAAGACATGTTAAAACCTTTATTGTGAAGTGTGGTAAACTGCCCATTCGTAAGACACGCCCCTAACCGGAAGTATTGTCTTGCGCAGCCCTTTTCAGTATACGGTGCAGCCAGTTTTAAATGTCTAAGTTCAACACAGTAATATGGCCCAAAGTGATTTTATTTGGGGACTCCATCACACAGGTCAGTTCAAGACTTTAACATCGTGTCAGCCAACAGTCAGAGTTAACCAACACGCGGTCGTTAACACTGGCTGCTCGCTTTCCAGCTGAAGTTTGCGATGAATAACGCAGTTGCTGTTGATTCTTTCAGTTTTCATTTCAAGCCCATGGTTGGGGGGCGGAACTCGCCAACAAACTAGCTCGGTGAGTATCTTTAGTTCCTAAGTTATCAGTTCCTCATTTTGTCGTGGAAGTGCTCGTCTACTTTCTCATACGTGCTATTCAAACTAAATGCTGTGCTTTTGACTAAGATCTGAATGTGACATGATTTCCTTTTAGAAAGTGTGATGTTGTGAACAGAGGACTGTCTGGCTACAACTCCAGGTGGGCTAAACTCCTTCTTCCTCGCATCGTCAACGTCACAAACTCCGCAGACAACAACATCGCTGCGGTCACCGTCTTCTTTGGAGCCAACGACTGTGCCTTGGAAGGTAAGAAGTGACGAATACAATGCTGCAAACTCTCTGTATCTGATTTCAGAAGTACTGTATGTATCTCTATCATTGTTTTTCTTGCCTAAGTGGGTCCTCTGCATATTTTGCACATTAATATTTGTTCACTCATTGTATGATAGTGGGCCATTAAAAAACTGTTTTGACATAGTATGCAATTACATTACGTATTGCATTTATGACATACTTTAAAATAGCATTTAATAATATTTTGATCATGATGTATTTTATGACATTTTGACATAATAGATCAAGATCACCACATTAAAATGCACCACAAAATATGCGCCATTAGATTAAGAATTAGACTTTTGGGGATTATCCAAAATGACTAATTACAAACAATGTTTTAAAAATATTCTCTTTTAATAATGACTCATTCCTTCCCAATGTTTCTGTATGATTTGTTCTTCTTTCGCCTGATCCTGTCATGCAGATAAAAACCCACAACAGCACATCCCTCTGAAGGAGTATTCAGAGAACCTGAGGGACATCAGCAGGCTTCTGGCTTCAGCCGGAGTGCCAGCAGACAGAGTCATATTCATCACCCCTCCACCTCTCAACGAGCCAGCCTGGGAGAAGGAGTGTATTCTGAAAGGTAACGCGCATTCACAATTCTTCTACTGTCTTGCTTTTGTAACGTCACACAGGCCAACCTTACATTCCACGCCTACAGAGATCACGAGTGCTTCCTTGTCCTTTTTTCAGGATGTCCACTCAATCGCCACAACTCTGCAGCGGGGCAGTATGCGCAGGCGTGTGTCCAGGTTGCCAGTGAGTGTGGTGCAGTCGCCCTGGACCTCTGGACGCTCATGCAGAAAGATGGACAGGTGGGTAATTGTCACGGCTGCGTTTCGTGAGACGACTGAAGACTTTTTAATCAGCTGATAAATTAAATGAGCAGGAAAATTGTAAGCTTTACTCAAGTTTCTTGGACATTTACGATCAAATTTTTTTCTTAAATGTTTCAAATGTCTCAATATGAAATAAACTGAAAGTGACTAAACCTAGCATTGCGATATTCCTCATTTAACAAAAGTCTCACTGTTTTGTTCTCTTGCCACGCAGGACTACACCGTCTATCTGTCTGACGGGCTGCATCTCTCGCAGAGGGGAAACCAGTTTGTTGCTCAGCACCTGTGGGGGCTGCTGGAGAGCCGCGTGGCTGACCTGCCCTTTATCCTGCCTTACTGGGGAGACGTGGACGCAAAGAGCCCCGAGAGCAGTCTACTCTGTGACCCGTGAAGAAGAAGACGTTGGCTTTGAAAGGCATCTCCAAATCCTACAGGGCCAGATATTATTCTGTTGAGAATAAAAACACTCACCAGCACTTTTTTTGTGGCACTTGTTGTGAACTTCTGGGCGACCAGAGCCCAACACTGGACTGCATCCCTGCTACAAAACAATCAAGCAGCTGTTTTGTTCATCAGTATGTCAAATACAAGACCATGTATTATTGTTTAAAATGCACAATAAAGATTTATTTTGAGATGCGTTTAAGGAATCGAAGCAAGAAACCTTAAAAGTAACTCTGGTGACATATAAACACAGACATATTAAGAATATACACATCAGAATATATGACAGGATATATGCTTGTACAACAGTTCACATCAATCCAGCAGTCAATGTTAGCGACACAGTATTTTTTTTTCTCCTTGACCTACAGAAAGTACATATTTAACAATTTGAACATGTGATACAGCAGGCGACAGTGGCGAGACGGCATAAGATAACAATACACAAGGACCGAAAACCAAACGGAAAAAATAACATTTGAGCACCTCAGGAACTTCCTTTTAAAATTTAATTCAGTATTATTGTTCATCTCGTCGAAGTTGAATTGTTAGGCACAAAATCAGAAAAGGCACCATGTTGTTTTATATAGACAATATATATCAACAGCTGGACAAACAAGTGTATTCCTGAAGAGACCCAGTGTAGTATTAAATGTTGCATTCTAAGTGCAAATGAAGTGTTTTACAAGCCTGCACATATATAAAATAAACTATTAATGACACATCATAGAAAGAACATATATAAAACCAGTGATATGGAAAAAATACTTGGAAGTGCAGTTCTGAAAAAACTAAAAACAAATTTTGAAGTAAAAGTTTGCTGATTAACATATCACACTGAAAAGTTTCTTTTTAAAACAGTAAAATATCACAACAATCATCAATGACATGTTGAACCATTCACCTGTTAATGTGTTAGTGGAACCAACCGGGGAGGTTCATTGCCATGAATACTTCCTGCACCAGCATTTAGGGACATATGATAGACAAAAAAGATAAGTTAACTTCATGCCGTGTTGGGCAACCAGCCCTCAGTAGATTTAGCTCCACAGATCACAACAGATCTCCCAGGGTTCGTCTGACCAGGGACGCCCTAACTTAGAAAAGACAAAGCAATATTAACCGTAGGCAAAAAAAAAACATGAATTCACTTCAGTAAATATTTAGTTTCACCGGGATGTGTGACGACTCATGTATTTTCTGTGTGGTGGTTCAATCCAGGTTGAAGCTGACTGAATGATATCCACATCATGGTTACCATTACCTTTAATCTCTGATTTGGAATAAGAAAAATGCATTTGATGCAGGTATTTGCGTGTTCCCTAAAACACATATCTGTATGTGTTGGTGCCTCGTTGGTACTAAACCAAAAAGCCAAACTCTCAGCACTCCGTCTCTTTGGTGTCAATGCATTCCTGCCTCTTGAGGCGTCGTCTGTCCTTGGCCGACGGGTTCTGCTCTGTCAGATCCTCGTAAGAGGATTTCGTAACCGACGAGGAGGCTCCTGCGGTTGTGAAATCGTCCGACAGGCCTTCCTCTCCCAGGTGAGAGTCGCTGCTGGTGTCCTCCTGGATGGTGGCCATCCGCGGCCCCCCTGCGCTGTCTGGGGTGAGGCCGAAGCTCGGGTCGGGGGCCGGGGTACTGGTGCTGGCCGCGGGAGAGGCCCCGACCTGGCTCTGCTGCAGGGGCAGGGAGGAGGGCGCGATCCGGCCGGCGGAGGAGGAGGAGGGAGGCTGAGGAGGCTTGACGATGCGCACGGACGCTGACTCGATGTTGTTCAGCATGTCTTGACTCTGGAGAGCGAGAAAAACATGTGAAGCCAAAGCACATCAAAGCTGACCGTCTCCGACTGAGGAGGATTCCATTCCCTTTTTACTCCATTCGGCTCAAATCTTCCTAACTAACTATTTCATGGTGGTAAAAAGTGAATAATCGAAACCTTAAAGGCCAGTATACTAAGAGACGTTTAGTAAAAAGCTATCATCCCCAATGCCCCCTCTAAAAGTGGGAATGAGTAAAACAAACATTTCTCATAGTGGACATTTTGTGTTGTTAGGATGCGTGCATGCCGACTCACTTGCAGAACTTCCTGTAACACCTAAATGGATCATTAATGTGATTAGTTGTTCCTGTGCTTTTCCTGCCATTACAAGTCAAAATGTCTGCCATGACAAAGGTCTACAGAGGAATGTACCCTCAGTCTCCACGTGTTCCCAATCAAACCTAAAAAAACTGTGCAGACAGCAATTACAAAAAGAAAAAGAAAAGGTCAATCAAAACGACAACCACCTAAAGGATATTACCCTCTTCCTTCTTGTGGCTTCAACAACAGCTGATGCAAAACTTAAAAAACGCTGACACACACCGCATCCGATTTCACAAACGACAACAAGGTGCAACCTTTTCAGTCCTCTCTCTGTTTGAATACTCCTAAAATGCATTCTTGCTTTCTTGAGGTAATTTCTGATCAGATATGACTCGGTGAAGAGAAGCACACTTCTAGCCACCCAGTCACATTAATTAGCTTTGCTTTGAGCCTCTCTCACTTCGTCTCTCGAGGTGAAAGGAGCAGGAGAGTTTGAGGGCTGGAAATGTGAAACCTGATCAGTGATTACGTCGAGGAGTAAGTGAGTGCAGGAGTATCCCAAACGTGGGCCACTGACCATGCATCCTCATGGACTCAATGGCAACGAAACACCAAGCCATGGCACGCGCACTCACCTATGGCGGGAGCTCGACTATAAACTTCCACCATCTGCTGCAGTTCCAATGAGAATGGAAAGGGCCAAGGCAAAGAGTGATGGACAGGTCATTGGCAGTTTGAACCTGGCACTGTCAGTGAGGCCCCTACGGATCCTGCTCTCACCTGTGTTTTCAAAACTAAGCCAAAAAATACTGTCAAATTACGAAGTACAGCATTAGGCTCTTGTGATGCCACAAAAGGCCTTTCTTGAAGCCCCTGATCATTTGGTTTGGTTTAAAAACGTACATCTTTCTCAGTCACATCAAGTATTCATAATTATAAGCAACAATCAAGGTTACTTTTTTGAAAGAGACATGCTTATTTATTACCGAGTGTTTAACACTCAAACGCTCAGCAAATCTAATTGGCAGGACTGTGTGCATGAGGTTTGATCATGCAGAACAAGCAAACAACCCCACAGCTGTATTCAGATTTTAATTAAAATATTGCAAACGCCTTACTGGCACAAAAAGTACACAATGTATTTTTCCAATTCAGCTCTAGCACTTCAAACCAGTGAAAAGACAACAGAAAATGAAAACAAGTACAAAGATTTATTATGTGAACCATTTCAACTTCACTCCTGACCTCTGAGTAAAACACTGACAATGTGTTTTCAGGGCCATTTAAAAATAATCCTAAAAGCCATATACACATATACATATTAGCCAAAAGATTTTCTACATTTCCAAAGATTCTTTTTTTTAAATCCCTGTCAAACATACCAGAAAATACATATAATGTTAAACATGTAAGAAGTAAATCCTTTTTTTTATTGGTTGCGAATTGAATCTTATTTACTTTCCACCAAGCAAGGTTTTTTGCTGAATGTACATTGTGTAGCACCTCTTTCAAAGCTGACAAATGATGCAGGAATCTAAACATAGATTCAGAAAAGAGGCAAATGCCTCCACCCTCTCCCTCCCATATTTAAGATGACAACATCTTTAAAAAAGCAATGTGGGACTGTATTAGTTTGGTTAGTGTGGCAGCAAGGCACAGGATCTTACAGAGGCATGAGAGATGAGGAACTTACGCTTGGAGGGTAGTAGAAGGACTTTGTGTTATCTTCATACTGCTCGTCAAGCCGTTTGTCCTGCGGCAGAAAATGACAAGATTGTCAGCATTTAAAAGAGTTAAACAATTGAGGTAATTCCTGTAGAGACGTGCTTTTCCTTCAAACAGAACCCAGAATCCAAAAAAGTATCAGGTAATATCACACTAAAGACAATGGGAACAAGTGTAAATTGATGTGCAGCAGATTCTTACCACGCAGTGAACGAGGATACTGAGAGGAATCCAGAAGACAAGTGAAAACACCACGACAGAGCCCACTATGTTATCAGCCAGGAACTTCCCTGATGGACAGAGACACGAAAAACAGAGAGACCAAGGTAAGGAGGGCGACAAGACTACAATCAACAACAAGAAAAATACTTTCCATACTCATGTTCTCAGGAAGTTGATTAGATTTTAGCGGGGCCTGTTGTAACCAACTCACCGAATGTGTTAATGTCCAGCTTGTCAATAAAATCCCACAACCTCTCGATCACATCCTGCACCTGCTTCATGCACTTTCCCTGTTTTGACAAGAGAAAGTTGACACTCTGCACATAGCCAAATAAAGAATAATCAAACTCATTGTGGACCTTTTAGAGCTGTGTTAGGGAATCAAAACAAAATATTAAGCATGACGGAAACTTGGTAGGAGAGAATGAACAGATATAAAAGATTGATGACTCACGCCTTCGTCACAGAAGCCCACAGTGCAGGGTTTTCCTTTGCGAAGATAAAGGAAACTGCCATTGGTCTGGATGAAAGGAGAGCAGGCACCGTCATTTCCCCTGCAGCATACTTTACAGGAGTTGTCCGTCTCTGCAAAGATGAAAGGAGATTCCCTGTTTTATATGTTAATATATATATATATTTTGTCATAAACACTGGCAGTGCATACACATCAGAGAGAAAAACATTCATTCAAACCTGTGAACATTCTCTTAAAAATCTTTTATTAAGCCACTGCCATTTCAATAAAATCCTTTATCCAGTATCATAAAAACAGTCATAGAGTCCAGCATGTTATAAAAAGGGAATTAAAAAAGGTGTCATATTATGTCATAAAAAACAGATAGTATAGTATTTAATGAGAATATTGTAAAAATGTCAGAGTAAATAATGCCACGTAAAATGTAATAGTGTAGAATGTCAAAGAAATTACATAGAAAATGGCATATTATTGTATGCTATAATAAATTTCATAACAATATCATAGTATTGCATTTCATTAAAATTACATAAAAATGTCATGTCAAATTACATAGTTGATGAAATAAGAAATAGTATAAAAAAATGCCATATATTTGGATGCCATCAAAAAAGAAACTATAAATAACTATAAAATATCATCGCTAAATATGTCATAGCATAGCATGTGGTTAAAATATCCCTCGAATGAGCTGCTCTTTACCGTTGCAGGCACAGGACTGAAGGTTCTGCATGGCTTCACAGAACGGGTTGCACTCTCCATTGTGACACCGGCCGTTGTCAACACACACAGTGTCGTCCTCAGCGTTTTCAGGAGGTGGACACTGACTGCTGTTGCCTAACATGCGACGGAAAGGTAGAGAGTTTTTCAAAATATTTTGTATTTATCAAATATTAAAAAATGGACCCAACATCAAAGAAACAGCCTTCCAGTGATCACTGCAGTTCTTGTGTTGGACCAGCGGGAGGCGCCCACCTGTGCAAGATGATATGCCTTTACAGGTAGCACTGATGGGTTCCTGGCACCTTGTCCCTGCAAGCTCATACACGCAACTCCTACAGCAAGGGCTGTTTCTGTCGCTGTGGAGAGAACAGAGACGTGTGAACGTATGTTCCACTCAAACTAGTACCACAAAGATTTCTGCCATCTTAAAATGAATCCTATGTTTGAGCATATTTTTAGACTCTTGACGAGTGGTTATGCGTCTTTTGGATCTCATACCTGCACTTTGCGGCAAGTTTGAATTTGCAGTCGGCTGTGCAGCAGGGGTCGTCGTTGAGGTGGAGTAGGCCAGGGTCGCACTCTTCCCCATCCTCGACTCTCGAGTTGCCACATACCTTACTGTTCCTCTCCTTGAAGCACACAGGAGCCTTGAAACGTAACGTCTTTCCTACGGAGATCTTGCTGCAGTTGGAGAAGCGCTTCAGGAGGAAGTAGAAGTAGATGAGGGTTGGATATTAACTCGGAGTGGATGCTTTATGCTCAACTGTGAAAGGAGAAGCTAAATGAAGCTAAAATACTTGAATAATAAAAGATGTACATTTATTCCTGATTCAAAAGAAAGCTATTCCCTTAAATACATATTTGGATACAAAAATATATACAAAGTCAGTGAAACATTTATGATTCTTGTCTTAACAGTTGGATGGCCATTGGATGCCTTTTTACTAATGCATACTGATGTTATTCACATTAGTTTTTAGCACTCACAGATATCTTTAAGATAGTCTAGTTTCAAGTGCAGAACAAGTTACAACAAATAAATTGCAGAACTTTTCCCCTTAAAGTTCAGCCAAAAAATGTAGCTCATATATATATATTAGCTGTAAAGGCCAGTTGTGGAGGAGGTACAGTACATTTACTATCTGTCATTATATTTCACAGGAACAACTGTGACCAAAATCATCAACAACACAGAACTCAGCTGCCCGCCTGCTCTCCCACTCCCACACCAGAGATCACATCACCCCAGTCCTACAAAACCTTCACTGGCTCCCCAAACAGCAAATTATTACAATTATCTTCACTACCTCGCCCCTTTATACCTTTCTGACCTCCTGCACCGACACACTCAGATCCCCCGACGCCAACTTCCTTCCCCCCCCTTACAAGCACTGAACATGGGGGAGGGCCTTCTCCATTGCTGCTCCCTCCCTCTGGAACTCTCTCCCTCAGCACCTCAGACAGTCTCTGTTAATCGACACTTTCAAAACACTTACAACTAATTTATTTTAATCTGCTTTTAACCTGGAATGCTAGTTCAGTATGTTTTTGTTTGTTACCATTATGTCATCTCTCTGTTTATATTGTTATTGCTTTTATTGTTCCTGTCTTTACCATGTAAAGTGCCTTTGAGTACCTTTTAAAGTACAATACAAAATAAATGTAGTATTTTATTATAATATACAACACAGTAGATCAAGCTACTCAAATGTACACTTCATATCACACTTTGTAGCATGAACTCCTACTTATCCTCAGTATCCTCATACTTTGTTTGTTATATACCTCGCACTTAGATGGTGATGCTTCTGTTAGTTTTAATACCACTTTTTACTTGTTCACTATTCATGAGGGTACCTTGTTGTTGTAATGGTCTCCGCTCACAGCAATAGGGTACATGACAAACTTCCCCCCGTGGTCGTCACTGGGAGCACAGTAAGGGATGTTGTCAGGGTCGTGCTCTGCTCCAAAGTTATGGCCCAGCTCGTGAGTGGTCACCAAGTCTGCCTCCTGATGGGACACAAACAAATGATATGTTATTTATTTGAAACATATAGTTTACTATTGTATCAATCAAAAATAAAATTGCCCAAAAACTAAATTATATCAAGCAACAAATGCAGGACGGGCACTGTGTCTTATTGTGCATTCACAAACACTTATTTCACTGACAAAAACATGCATATTATCATGGTGGCTATAGATACACATCCAAAAACGTCCTCCCAACTCACATCAATGTTTTGAAACTTAACCGTAAACTGTGCTGAGGAGCAGGCAACATCTGCTGAGGTGTCAAAATGCAACAGTGTTAACATCATTACTCATGACACCCACGCAAAAAGGTGTGTCTGCTCTACAGGCTACATTTGGCGGGGTGACATGTTGCTTAACATCCTGGCTAAAACTGAGAGCAGCTAGTAATTAGTTGCATCAAGGATAATGATTGGAAGACAAATCAGACCTTTGTTAGGATGGTTTTGCCATAGTTCTTGGTGCTGGTCAGACCTGTGTTGAGGTAACTGGGCTTCTTTGCAGAGTTAGATGGGTAGTACGCTACAAAAGGACAAAAACAATGCAAGAGATCAGAATCTGTTTTGCTTTACAAAAGTCCAGGGCTCCACACAACTGTAGTAGTTGTTTATCAAAAATAAAATGATTAGCTTATCAAAACAAAGCAATTTTATCACTAAGCGATGTGTCCTTACGTTTTGGGCAGAGGCCCCCCAGGGCCTGAGGTTTGGACGGGGCCACATAAGCCAGCCCCAGTGTGCCCTCATCGAAATCCTGGTAGGTAAACAGGTGGGCTAGACACACAGTGGAGGCGTTCTCAGCTATGTCTGAGCTGAATTGCTGAGGGACAAAAAGAAAGCTATTATACATCAACATTTGAATTTGTCAAAGTTTCTCACAAGGACTTGCAACACTGTAGAACGAAGAGACTATTTGTAATACTGTCACTCAAAATCACATTTATCACATCTAAACAAAACTTAACTTTTGACATTGAACTGCAGTAATGTGGCAAAAGCATTTATCTTTCAGAAGGTTTTGGAGCAATCTTTATACTGAGCAGGGCATCTATATATTTATATTTCAAATCTATATATTTGAAACTGGCATTTCTTGTTACTTATCAGCCACAATATCTAGATACATCTTTGATAAGCCTTTACGGGTCCAGTGCAGTTGTACATTTTACACATTTTTGTGAACACATGTAACATTCTGTTGACAATTACATTTACCCAAATCATATCCAGTGGCAGTCCCCTGGTTTTGACTGAAAAAGGGCTCAAAGTATTTCCCAAACATGTACATCTTGCTCTTGGTCTCCCTTTCTTACCTCTAGAAGTCTCTTCACGTCCCAGACCTCTTTCCCTCTCACAGGGCTGTTCTCCATGTTATAGTGGATCCAGTCTGTGCCAGCATGGCCACGGGGAGCCTTTGTCGGCTCCTTGTTGATGATGATCTGAGAATGGTAACCGAAGACACCATTAATGAACAATTTAACATTGCATTTAAAGAATTTAAACAAATCTTAGTGTACTGGCTCATAATTAATGTTGTGTAAAAGACTTCATAGTCCAGACTTTAGGATGTAGATTTATTTTCCCCTCAAAATATAAATGAACTATTACATCGAACTGCAACATAGTTTGTCAGGAATGGCCCTGAACCTGTAATAGCTGTAACAAAACTTGAACGCATAGTTAGAGGGGGGCCGAGGGGGATCCTGTTTTGGGGGAATGAGTTTCAAGCCATCATTTGTTTTCCTATAAAAGGTGTTGGGATTAGAAGCGGTACATTATAAATTCTTCTTGACCTGTAGGGTGGAGACAATTTGACAATAACTCAGAGCAGCTCAGTGCATATCTTTTCAGTGAGAAATACCAAGACTCACAGTATGACAAACAGTATCTCTATTCATTCCCAGAGCCAGTGGAACAAATTAAATTACCCTACGGGGCACACACAAAAGCTTTCAGTTCCTCCTAAAAATGCAGTTCTCAACACAGTGAGGGACAGTGTTATTCTCAGCTCCACTTCCGGGATTGACTTGATGTAAAACAAAGCTGTCGTGCTGCTGAGAGCAGTGATGTCTACTGCTGAAAAGCCACAAATTGTTCCATAAGTCAGACTTGAACCATATTACAATAAACTACAAAACACAACCGGCCAAACACACCTGATGGATCTGGACCCCGTAGCCTTTGAATTCATCATCCCAGGTCGTGTTCCTATACATGTCATCAACTCGATCAATCAGCTCAATCTGGAGAGAGAGGAGAAAAAATAAATCGTATAGCAAGAATTGTTAATGTACAGAAATGTATCGACAACAGCAGACACTTATTTTGAATTGTTCACGGGTAGTAGCAATGCTGATCATAGATGTATCAATCTGATGTAAAACTAAACTGTGGGTGGAAAAAACATACATTCTGCCCTCGTCCTGTTCAATATAATACCCTATGGATGCAAGTTAAATCTTTATACGGTGAATTCTCTCTGCATTGCTTTTGTACAAAGCATCATAAAAACAGACCAGGTAGTTGAGAGTGACGCTCTCTTGTCCACGTCCCATGTGTTTAAAGAAACGGTAATCTGCAACCAGCAAGAGGGGGCAGGTATTCTTCTTGTGATCATGAGCCTGTCTCTTCTCTCTGTGGTGGTACCCTACGAGGAAGAAACAGCAGGAGTAGTGAGAGAAAGGAACAGGGTATAAAGAAAAATGGTTGCAGGCAAACCAAGAAAGGAAAATAAAAAGTTGTAAAAATATATCTTTTAAAGCATTACCATATTTAAACATAAACGGATAAACTTCAACAAAGATAGATGCATGAAGAATTAAACAATGAGGCCATGCTCCAGTATCCCATTGTTAATTGCCCTCATTTTCACATTTAGGAGCACGTCGTCTTTTTTATTTGCCTGTGAACTGATTAAGAGCTTCTTCTGTTCTTCAAGCCAATTAATAGCAATTTAAATAGCAATTTCTCTTTATAGTGTAGTGCATAATAGTAAGGGGGTCTACTGTATATACACAGCCATAGTAAACAAGGCTGCACATTCTCTGTTGAATCACTTGACTTTTCCAAATAGATTAAGTGAAGCTCATACAAGACATAACATCTGCAATTCCAATTTAACTTTGTAAAGGTAATACTTCAGTTTTAACATTTCAATGCCTCCACAATTTCCCCAATATGATGTGTGCATTGCCTTTACAGTATAATGCAATAAATAGTCAGAAATTCCCTTCAACACTTTCCAGAGCACATGGCGAGGTCTTAAAAATGAAAATTGAGTAGATTAGAAATAAATTAAGCAGCAAATCCTCACATTTTTTAAAATTGAAATTAAAGATCTGTTTTATCTGACTGCCACAGAAAAGGACAGAGGAAAATGAAGTGATGCCTCATAACTTCATGAAACATAAACTCTTCAAACAATAAATACTTGAAATATAACAGAAAGGGACCACATGAAGATATCCCATTTGAGCATTACATCATACACATGGCTGTACACTGTTCAGAAGTGTGGGTGTGCGCTGCCCTGGCTTCCACAACAAGCAGTGGGAGACCAGTCATCTCATTGGGCAGCAGAGCCTCCATTAATTTGAATACCTCCTCCATGAGAATCTTCTCCTCAACTTAAATCCCCAATGAGTGTTTTTACCCAGCTGCCAGTGAGAGGTGTTTAAGAGATCTCTGGCACACTATCACTGCTATATGCTTTACATTTCCAACACAAAAGAATCAAAAGGCATTTGGATGTTACATAATACCCACTTGTCAGCAGTGTGTACTGAATGTGCATAACTTTGGCTAGGTGCAACAAAGGATTTTATTAAAGTGACAGTTACAGAACTTAACACCCACATCCTTTGTCTCACTACTACAGCCTCCTCCTCTCTACCTTAAACATGCGTTATCCTCCTACTCTTTCTTGATCAAGTCTTAACCATCCACAAATAAGAGCACAGAGGCTGCACCACATCTGATCTCCAACCCTTTATATACTGTCCTCTTCCTACACATTTCCACTACAAATATGACCACACACATTTGCAAGACTCTCCACTCCTAGTGAGGAAAACAGACAGCAGAGCTCACCCTTTTCCTGCTCCACCTCCTCCTGCCCGTCCGAATCCCTGCTGGAAGTCTGTGGCAGAATGTTCGAAGAATCTGCGTGGATGTAACCACACACTTTTGGAGAGACGATGCGGGTCAGATTCTTGATGTTGTCTGAGCGATAAACCAGCAATCTTCCATCAGCCGGGGAATCTGTAAACCTCCACAGGGGCTAGATGGCCAGATAAAGACAGGTGGCATTAGAGAACAAACGGAGGAATCAGAGAGGGGCACAGGGAGAAGAGAGGATGGGGGAAAAAATTGCAACAAAGATTGAGAAAGAATATATAAAGATATTGGCAAAAAAAAGACAGATAGGAGGTTAAGTGGCATAGGGCATTTTAGAAGAATGCCATGTCATGGATTATTGCAATGGAGACCTTTTATTATTTCTAATTCTTCTGGTATTAATGTACAATATAGTCTTGTTTTAGCATCTTTATAGTCGTCAACAGTGTGGCCGATTCAAATGCCTTGGACAAAAAGCCTGAGGATTACGTGCACTACAAAAAAATACCCACAAAACGGTCAATACTCACTCTATTTGGACTCTACGCAGATTATTCTTACCTCTACGGTGTACTCGGCTTCATCAGTTAGAATGTGAGCAGAAAACTCATCTCCTTCTATGTGTGCCTGCACACGTGAATTCTCCTCACCTTCAAAACACCACAAATAAAGTAGTTTGTATTAAAATATTTACATATTTTGTCAGTTAATATAATTTTAAAGAAGCAGTATTTGCGTCAGACTAGTATTGGCGTCAGACTAGTATTGGCGGTATTGCAAATATTTGGCAAATAGGTCTCAAAAATGAAACCAGTTGTCTCTTAAGATTTACTTAATAATTCACAACTGTACACAGACTCTTGTGAAATGCAAAATCAGGAAAATAAAATCTTATTTCCAAAAAACATTAGTGAATCCCTAATCGTAGAATAACACTTACCAACAACATGCCCAGTGAAATAGTTCTGAAGATTAACATTGTAGTTTTCCTCCTTCCCGTGTTTATCAACAAACACAGCTTTAAAGTTTTCAGTGAAAAGGTTTGTGTTGGTGGTCAAGTAAAGCTTGAAATGTCTGAAAGAGATAAAACAACACATAATAATTACATTAACCTAAACATGATTACATGGCTGCTTTCAATATTGTGGAGTCACATGGGATTTGGTATTGGGCCTATTTAGTACCACAAATAAAAGGTGAGAAAACATTAATATCTTGTGATTTGATCATATGTTGTCTGATCATTGATTGTTTCGCTGTAATTGTAGATGTATGTCGATGTATGTCCTGTCCATCATACTGATTTTGAAGCGATCTCTTCATAGCCTCACTTCAATGTAAGTGAAGGGGGTAAAATGCATCCCAAAGATCAGCTGAGCATAATATTACTTGCAATTCTTCAAGAGGTTATCTTCTTAAGTAACAGTTGTTGTAGTAAAAAAAAAAAATTGTAGTGGACAGGGAGTAACAAAGAGAGGGCATTTTCTATTAAAAAGAGTATTTTTTTTTTAAATTCAAAATACCCACTCCATCAGACTAACTGCAAAGACATGATATTAGCATTGGCTGTCATCTGAACTTTGTTGTACAATAGACTGGATTTTGACCCCTGAGGGCTGCCCGTCTCAAAAGGTACTAGCTGGCTGTGATGGGATCGTTGCCCCACTGTTATGAGCGGCACACCAATAGCACAGCCTATGTCCTTGGAGGGAATCCCCTCCTCTTATATATAGTTGAACATAAACTGTGCTGTGTGTGAGTGGCCACCAGCCACTATCTGGCCACAGCTACTCTCAAATCAACATATAATGTAAGATGGGCTTTACATTGCAGATCCACTAAGAAGGTAACTCTTCACGGCCAGTATGATTACAGTAACCAATAACTTCTACAACATAGCAATTTGGGCATTTGAGTTTAATTTGAATACAGACCTAGACATATCCAAACCTATTCTATCTTGCACCATCACTCCATAGATCAAAACAACTGTACTTGGAGGTAGGCTTATGTCAGGTATAAGGACGCAGCTGTCACGTTACCTGTGCAACGCTCTGAAGCTCACTAAGCGCTCCAGGTGGGACTGGGTGTGGACGTCCCTCTTCCTTACAGAGTGCAGCTGGAGGCCTGACACCGGCAGCACCTCGAAATCTGACAGGATGGAGTTCAGAGCATCTGGAAGACATTGAGAGACGACAATGGTCATACACGACCAAGCAGAATTTGTGTTCAACAATCTGGAGCTGACAATCCACTTTCTAGCCTAATATGGTTTAATTAAGCAGATGACCAGGACTCAGTGTTAATACTCACTGTAAATAAACACAACACAATGAGGCATTACATTATTGTAGTCACCGTGAACACGACTCTATAAAACCGTTAACGTTAGCAGTAACACTTAAGCTAACACTGAAGTTAGCTTGCTAAACTACTTACCGAATTCCGGGTTTTCTTTGTGATTTTCTTCCGTTATAATTCTGGACTTAACGGCACTGTTGACCCAACAGGGAGCCAGAAAGGCAATTAACAGTAGGCTCCTCATTTTCTGGCAGCTCAGTTAGCTATGCTAGCGCTGTCATTGTCACAATTTAGTCAGTTTGTCTGGAGAGCTAACAGTTAGCTAGCAGAGCTACCCGGAAGTGCACCGAGTGGATAACATCCGCTTACTTGTTTGGAGGGCGTGATACAGGACAGGCCCAATCCCAACGTCCCCCCTAAAGCCTTAAACCCTGAACCCTCGTCGATGTACTGACGGCACCCGCTAAATGGTTGAGTGTGAGGGTTTGAAATGGGACAGCACTTATATGTATATATACCCACAAATATGCACAATTGTGGGTATTTTTTATACTTTCTAATGCCTGATTTGAACGTCTTCCAGGCTCCTTCCTCACATGAGGTAATTAACCTGTAAAGTGACCATTGTCTATTGCCGTTACAACTACAATAGCTTCGTCTGAAATGTAATAGTTTAAAGTAGCATGAACTCTAATTATTCAAAAACCTCTAAATTGCAAAAGCAACCTAAAATAAATGTATTTTTGCTATTGACGTCAAGGAAAGCCAGTAGTAAATGTCAAGTATCAAGAACATAAAACCCTAGAATATTTAAAACAATTTTAGCAGAATGTCAACATTGTTGAATTAAGTTGATCCTTGAAAATAAAAGTGAAATGTATTCTTTACATCTCATTCTTGTCGAAGATGTCTTAACTAGAATAAAGCCACACTAGATGCAGGGAATTTACACCCATCCACAGTAAGCAAATAAAATAAACAGAAAGACAATCTTGGCCTTGGTTTATAAAATGTTTTATTCATGTTAACATAGCAGATACATAGGGATTCAAACAGTTCCACAAGGCTTTTGGGGACAACAATTGAATGAATAGCAAAACAATAGTGGTCCAAATCTCTAATGACAATCACTGGACAGACTAACAAATCACCCACTTGTAGAATGTGTACAAACCTGCATTTAAAATCACTAAACTTGACACTTGGACTTGTGTGTTACAGCATTTGTTCCCATTCCAGTGTAATATCTCAAGAGACATGCATGACAGAATTGTCTTCTTTCCATTGAAAAGGTCCCTGCATTTGGCCAGACAAGCCCCACCATCCCCACCCCCCAAACAACAGGCATGCTTCAGTGAAAGAGTGTCATCATAACCAGGGTAGAAAGTGAGGGTTTAACCAATTGGCACTACTTGGCTGCTTCTAGTATGTTGTCAGCATGTAAAGTGCACTAGCTTTCCCTGCAGTATGAAAATGTCATCTTTTTGAAGTTGGATTTCAGCTGTTGTAACCGTACCACGTAACTGTCGAGACAGACGCACTCAAAAAAAAAAGATAGGGGGGTGGGGGGCACTACTTTTTATATTTTACAATACTTATTGGAAAAATATCCAAACGGTCTCAAGAGGTGGGATTTGAGCTTCCAGTTGTCCAACGGTGGGACTTTTCTTGCCTCCAAATTGCGCTGGGGGTTTGATACCATGTCATGCTATTAATCACTTTTCTACAGCTGAAACTGCACAGATGGGAAGGCCGGGACAATCCTAAACCAAACAAATAGAGGGTTCTCTTCTACAGTTGTCCAAATCAACATTGTGAAAATAATATATTTTTTTCTTTTAATCATTATTTTCTCACATGACTCTTTTCAGCAATGGGTTTCATTGGTAGAATGTTTGAGTGGAGCAATAAGGAATGAAGGATGTGTAAAAAGTTTTTTTTTTTCTTCCTTTTCTTGTTTTTGGAGAGGACCCCAACATCGAGGACTTGTTTTTTTTTAATTTTTAATTTTTTTTTTTTTTAGTTCTCATTCTCGGCTTGCTCTCCTCCTTCTCCACCCTCGCCCTCCTCAGCAGTGGTGTCTGATGTCCATAACTGAAGATAGAAACACAAATATTTGTTAAAAATGAATTGGAACAGTCACATATCAAGACTCCTTCACCATTCCAGAATCTTGTTTAATTATAGTTCAAATTGACTTTCCATCGGTATACAGACACAATCGCATAGTTACTGTAAAACCATGATCAGCAAAACTCAAAAACGTTAAGCTACACTTTGTAGAGGCACTCTGTAATTGGCAGTGATTTCACAATAGACACAACTGTGCACACCCTGAAACTGTTCAGTTTTGTTGAACACAACGTAGAAATTTGAAGTGGCGCTAGAAAATAACTGTTTGGTGGTACGCAGCCCAGCAAGAATCACACCATGATTATTTAAATGCTATACTAAATCTCTCTTTAAATAAATCCCGCAAACAAAGATGTTCGGTCATTGGACAGTAAAATAAATACTGAGGCAAATTAGTATTCTTCAAACAAAGCGCAAAAGGATCATCTGACAATCGTAGTTATGAGCTTCTCTTTCTGGCAAGACGATGGCTTAGACTTCATACACAATTTAGCAAATTACTTTTTCAGAGACTTTAACCCTATTTTTTCCCATGTCCAAACATTCCTTGAATTCTCTGAACACATGGATAGTTTGTAGGATATTGGGTGTCAACCACAAGAATTCCAAGCCCATGTGTACACAGTAGTGCTGGGTAATTTATTCAATTGTATTCTTCACTCACTTTCAGTGGAAGTTATGTAGCAAACAGCCTCCTAAATGAAAGGGTCTGCGTAGTGACAATTACGCTCACCCAGTCTTTGTGTTGAATCCTGTGGAGGTGCGAGACATTTTTCGCAAATCCTTTGGGAATTCAGGTACATGACTTTCAAGTTTTTAATTACCGCATTAACCAAAAGGAATGCCTCCATGTGGAGACTGTCCACATGTGTGGCACCGTTGTACCCATTTGTGCGGTTCATCGGTCACACCCTTTACTAAAACAGAATGCCTTTGTTCTTGCCTTCAAGTGAGGGCATTTCAACAAATTAGTTTTTCTTATGGTCGTAGTATGCTTCAAACAGACACTGAGGCAAACATAACCCTATTTCTTACACAGTGAAGGTTATTTGTGCACATTGTGAGAACAGAACACTCACTGTCAGGTTGTCTCTGAGGAGCTGCATGATAAGAGTGCTGTCCTTGTAGGACTCCTCATTTAGCTGGTCAAGCTCTGCAATGGCATCATCGAATGCCTGTGAGCAAAAAAGAAAATGTTAGCGGTTATCACAGAGAAACTGCCGACATGGGAAAGTGACCGATTCATGTAAGAAAGTCTGCAGACCGCTTTTGCCAGTTCACAGGCTTTTTGTGGGGAGTTAAGGATCTCGTAGTAGAAGACAGAGAAGTTAAGCGCCAGGCCCAAGCGGATGGGATGTGTGGAGTCCATCTCAGTCTTGCTGATGTCAAACGCTGCCTGGTATGCTTGCTGTGAGTTTATAATGGTCTCTGTGGACAGAGGAAGGCATCAAACCCAATAGTCAATGTATGCATGTCAAGGTTGAGAGAGGTCTACTTAAAGCAAAAAGATTGTAATGTTTGATTTGACCAGAATGTGTCCAAACAAGACATCTTAGCACTATCATGAATTTTGAAAATTATAAAATTTCTAGTCAAAGCTACACACTGGATCAAATGTGACAATAAAGCAATAGTTAAACTGCAAGAGCAAAAATTACAAATCTGGGGGGTTTGTGAGCAGTTGTGACTTGTTGAAGTAGTTGCAAAGCAGCCAACAGAAGGGTTACTGCTCCCGGCCAAGAAATATTACATAACTGCCAGTATAAATTGTGTACATTCTGTTTATTGTACCGATTAAATGGAGAGATGTGTTAATTAGGGAGCTTAAGGAGTGCTGGTAGATCAAATGTGTTACCTTTGGACAGAACCCGTATACAGTATTTGTGCTAAACTAGTGGCCATCAGTGGCTGCCTCACGCATAATTCCCAAAAGAGCTTTTCATTAAAAGTGCGATACTTGTGATATTCTTTTTCTTATTCAACAAATCTTATGTCAACAAAGATGTTTCAACAACTCAAGACATTTGAAGAGACATGCAAGTAGAATATTGGGAATCAATGAGGCACAATGACAACCACTCAACACAGAGTGGTGTTAATTTAATGTCCATTTAGGTTTTCAGAAGGGAACAAGAACATTGTAGACATTAAGGGAAACAAAAAAAACTCTTGAATAACAGCTTGCAACTAGTATTAAAACGACATTCCCATGCAAAATGTCTGCCAGCACACCCATTTCTTTAAATTTGACTTCAAGTACACAATGCTAATAAGAGAACAAGGGAGGAAGGGAAGAAATTATGTCACTACACATCATTCCATGTAGGAGAGCTGGAGGCCAATTTGTTGCCACACACTATTATACCGTCCTGTGAGGCGGTGCCCTGTGGTCACAGGGTCGTGACGCATTGCCCTACTTGACTTCACTTTCCAGCTCCAAGACAAACTGACACATTATTATTTGCAGTGTAAAAAGGGCTCACTTTTATTTGTTGTTTCTAACGAGGGGTTTGAGTGCAAATAGAAAAGGACAACTTAAGATCCAAAGAAACCCCACGTCTACATTACATAGAAGTAAAGTAGTAAGAAACAAAAAAAAAAGCAATCACAAAAGGTTTACATGAAGGCTTTTCTTCCAGGATGAAATTAGATGTTTTGTTGTCTTTGTATCGGGATTTGTTTAGGTACATTTTTTTAATAATAAAATGAATCCAATTATTAAATACATACAATAACTGGAGTACAACTGTGAACTCACCTCCTTTCTTGTCTCCAGTGGCAACTTCAGCAAGATATCTATAGTAGTCCCCCTTCATCTTTAGGTAGAAGACTTTGCTCTCAGCAGTTTGGGAGTTTACAATCAAATGATCACTCAGCAGTTTCTGTGAACACAGAAAATGTTAGATCAATTAAATTAGATGCACCGAGTAAATATTGAACAGTTGAACAGGGATGATCTCAAATAAAGCATTCACTGAAACAGCAGACATGTTATGTATGGCGAAAATAGTTACCAATTGTACCAAATTGGGCACAAATAAAAGCTGCAACAAACGCATCCGCCTTGTATGTTACAAAACTCAAACTAGGTGGGGCTCATCCATCCTAAGTGTCCCATTAGCCTCCAGCCACCAGAGAGCACTACTCACTTTGCCCTTCATAGATGCTTAGCTCAATGACTAATTAGTACAGTTCTGCATTCTGCTGAAACAGGCTGCTTAAAACAGCAACAGGATGTAAAGAGTATAGCAAATAGTAAAATACTAAATCCCACCCTGCGATTACATTCTAGGCCAAATCATGTTTTAGAATGGACATGAGAAGATTACCAGAGCTAATCTGTGTTGGTGAAACCGGGTGTTTATGCTCAAATTGAACCATTTAGAGAAAAGATGAACTGCTGAAAAATGCTTGGCACCTCAACCGAACAACATATCTGATTGAGAGGCAATATGGTGTATAGAATGGATATAAACATCTTCTTTGCCTTTAATGTCAATACATTTTATTGTATAGACTAATATAGACTTTATTATAAGAAGAAAAGAGCTCTCCCCTTTAAACCCAGGAGAGAAAGATGCGGCCCTCGTCTGAGCCAAACACACACCAGCAGCCACTACCCAGTCATTTACTGACGCAAAGATTGGCAGAGCCGAAACACACGCATGTCTCAAGTACTAAGCATTCCTTTTCCCTGCATGCTCCGCACAATAGACAAGAGGGGTATCCCCGCTTTCAGTGCTTTCACACAAAGCTCTGATTTCAGTCACCAGTAAAGACAAGAAAGAACATTGTTGTTGGATTAAAGCTTGACTGGTTATGCGTGTGAGTGCCTTTGGATGTTGGGAATTGATATATTTCCCCCAATCATTGACTAATCCTTTTTTATCAATTCAAATAGCAACACTATAATGCTCTGTGAGGTGGTTCTTAGTTTTTGCTTTTAAATGATCATTTAAATAAATGTCTGTTGCGTCATTACGTCTCACCGAATGAGGAAACACAATGGTCATTAGGCCTATAGCCCACTCATGAAAGCCCACTCATGAAAGCCCTTTACATTTACAGTTTCACAAACGAGGGGTCTGTGGCGACATTACTGGGAAAAGGGGACACTGATTAGAGCTCTGTAATGTGAGACCCAAAAACACACCTGCAATTACTTCTCATCGCTATAGGTGCCACCAAAGAATTAAATCAGCCGTTTTTTGAGAGGGTAACTTTAAACTGACTATTGTAATGATCAGACAAGATGACTGAACAAGAAAAAACATGTGGCAGTCTTTATGATAACTTTGACAGGAGTTTGATCTTGAAATGGGCCAACACTAAAATATCTGACTAGCTGGCGATCCAAACCTTTGTAGTATTTAATCTGTTTTGGAGGTTCAAATGTCAAGGTACAGTCTGGAGTGTCATGTTCTGAAGAAGTGTAAATAGCCTGAATTTGCTCAGCTGGCACCCCATCTGGTCTACAAGCCCTACATTTACATCCTGTGTGGAAACTGGAGCCCAAACATCCACACGCCCCTGCTTCCTCCAGCACCGCTTATAGCTGAGACGCAAGTTGCTTGGTTTTAGTCTGCATTGCAGGAAATCTAGACAGAGGGAACACAAGCAGCTTACTTGTCTCTTGCGGTCTCAGTGCTTCTGCCTTTGTGGGTGCATCACCAACCTGTCAGATGTCTGCAGACAAGTTAAGGCGTGAGGACTGACACACCCTCCTCTGCTGACAAACCCCAAGACACCACTCTCTATCAGGAGATACTGAGAGCGGCGTCACAGCTGTTCAAGTGCATATTCTTAGGAAATCATATGGGAAGTTGGTTGAATGGCCTCTGCAACTTAGCCGTACAGCTCATGGAAATGATCTCAATCTTACAGCTAAGCTTCCACTTTGGTTCAACAGCGGCGATCTCCTCTAATCCATTATCAAGGCAGGCTTGAAATAATGCAAACCACCAATCTGTGCTGTTGCATTAGATTAAACAAGAGGTGAAAGTATTACCCCGACCCCACCTCCCCTAGTATTCCAGTAAAGCTTTTAAATGTGGAGTGTAGTGTCTGGGAAGGCATTTAGCTTAACTGTCAAGTACAGCCTTGTTGGTTTTTAAAAAGTGGCTCTGTATGATGATTCGTACAAACTGGGCTTTAGAAAGTGTGTGAGTCATTTAGGCATGTAAATTCTTGCACTTGGCTAACCACATTAGGCTTCTCTCTGCCAGATGGGGCGACATAGATACTGAACGTAGCACAGCGTTAAAGAACACAGAGCATACCGCTTATCTTTCCTGTGTGTGTCCTGAGTCCTCGCTCCACCCATTCAGACACACCTTGATGTGTAGTCATTATGACCTTTTGTCAGTTCACGCCCTCACATGCTTTCAAGCCCATTGTTCTAAATCCAGATTCCCAAACGGCAGGAACAGTGGGAGGACTACATAATACTTCCTTGTCCTCTCCGGCCATATTTATGCAACAGTGGAGCTCACAGGAAACAGGGCAGATGCCATTTGTCACACAACATTCGACTAAAATAAAATCATGTGTCACTTTAAATTGTGTGACTACAGATGTGTCATGACAACAGGCATCTACAAAAGACTCAATATGGACATGTTAACTTTCAAGTTGAGCAAACGTAGTTTATTCAACAAAGTTCAAAGTGTATACTCCTAAACCAGATTTAATGTATTCCAATAAATTACCACCTGCATCATAAGCAGGTTGGTTTATTTAATTAATCATTACTAATTAAACCACACTGTTCTTAGCCACCACTGTTTGAAGTCGAGATAGATAGATAGATAGATAGATATATAGAAATTGGCCAGGATCTGTGCTGCAGTGTTACACATGTGGTTTAAAAACGGAATACTTTACCAGAACGTTGTCACAGATGAGTTGGAGCTCCTTCTCCACCTTCTCCCGATACTCCTTGACCATCTGCTGCTTCTTCTCGCACCCCTCGGCCTTCACTCCGATGCTGGACAACACCCTCCATGCAGAGCGCCTCGCCCCGACCACGTTTTTGTAGGCGACGGACAGCAGGTTCCTCTCCTCGTTTGACAGCTCGTCTCCCTTCTCTGTAACCTCCTTCATGCTCTCTGCCATGTCGTCGTAACGCTCAGCCTGCTCCGCCAGCTTGGCCCTCTGAATAAGATCCGTTTTATCCATAGTTTATATTATTGTGGACTGATAAATTGGAAATCCGGGATTATGTGGCAATCAAGGACTATGGAGTTGGAGAATGGGTGCAGCAAGGGATCGACGACGATATTTCCCCGCAGTAACGTTAGAAGCTGCGAAGAGAAGAGCGTTGGAAAAATTAGTAACGTTGGGTGTCGATCAAACTTGCACTGACGTTATACAACCGAAATACTAAATAGCCCGCCTATCGCCATGACATGAGAAAAAAACATGCATCCGCCTGGTATGACCTGGAAAGTGACACCATTTAACGCCAGGTAACGGCAGTGAATAAACGACTTAAGGCGAGAAAGGAAGAAAAAAACGGTTCCAGAAACATGCATCTTAAATTACCAAAACGTAGTTAATTTAATGAGCCAGCTTTCACGACAATTCGCGGACATATTTCGAATAAATTGCAGTGTAAAACAACAAAATAAACTAGTTATAAACGTTTTTTTAAAACTGCGGCTGGCTACGAACATCGGCAGCACAAGTCTACCGTTACGAGCAGACCCGTTTCACACAGCGAACCGCCACAAAGCTGTCTGCTGCAGCTAGCTGCGAGCTAGCAAAAGCTAATCGGCCACTCCTTTCATAAAAAATGTCACGTTAGCGATACTCATACTAAACACGAATAGGGCCACAATTTTCCGTTTGGCAATTAACCGGCGATCATAAAGCTTACTTAACGGAAATAAAACAAATATAAAGTACTCATCGTTTCTGACCTACGGAGTTCCAAATTTGCTCCACAAATTGATCAGATTTGAGAGGATGGTCAGAAAGGCAAATAGCAGCGAAAATTCAACTGAACCTGCTAGAATAGGGCGGTTCTGCTGAGTGTCAACTGTCCAATGATAAATCGTAATTTTACTTGATTGACAGAAAGATTTGGCGGTGTAAACCAGTAGTTGTTTAGCGCGGTGAAAGGGGCGGTCCTTCGGGGATAGTTTGACAGACCGGGACGCTGCAGCGGATGGGGCCACGGGGTTTCCTCCAATTAGAGCAAGGGATGAAGACGTCATCGCATTGCCATGGTGATGCGCATCCAATCACTCCCTGCTTTCACACGCTGTTGGCACTGTGGGCGGGTGTGGCACATACTAGACGAGACATTTATCTTTCCTAAACGTGGTTTAAGGATTATGGGCTATTATGTTATGTATTTCATATTCATCAAGTTAACAAATCCCATGAAAACAATACAACCCACATTGACAATGAATGTATCATAAGGAATGTCTGCACGTATAGCTTAAATGCCTGCGCCATAGACCTCCAATGTGGTCCAAAAACTGTTAAATAAAAAATACACATTAGTCACAATGTTACACTGGATAACATGTTCCTTCATTAACAGGAACATGGGAACTGTAGTTTATTTTAAAGTCAATCCCACAAACACCATCTCTGTGATCCCTGCAGGGCGGCAAGTCCTCTTCTGGAATGTAATGTCTGACTTGAGAAGAGTACAGTCAATCTTTACTATAGCTTTACACCAGGTCTGCTGAAAGTTATGTTTTTAAATCCTTATTGAGATTGAATATGCCATGACGACCAAGGTCTTTTCTATTTGACATAAATGATATACAAATATGAGCATGTTTTTTGTTCTATTTCTCATCTACCTTTCAGTCCACATTCTAGTTGAAGTGTAATAGGGTGTATATATTTCACAAAGAGTGATCGTTTCATCAGCAATCCCATCATTTTAAGTAACGTGACATGTCTGGTTCAACTTAAACCACTTTGTATGTATCTTACAGGGCAAAAACACATATGAACACTGTGCACACTGTGTGTTGGGGATGAAAATGCCCTGTGTACTGGATCAGTTTCCATGCTGGAATGTCCCCCCCCCCCCCCCCCCCCCCCCACCCCCACCACCACCACCACCAACCTGGACAACTGAAATTCAATTCTGAAACGCTTTGGCAGTAGGGGAGCAGACAATGATTGACTCACACATGCTGGTATGCCAGCCATTTTGCTGTTTAAGGAGGAGGATGCGATTATTCTGTATTTTCTTATTGTCAGCAAATCTCATGAAAGACGAAAACCGACAGCACTTTTAACTTCCCTATTTTCAGCTGTGGATTTGGTACTCAACTCAGTATTTATGCCAGCAGGACAAATATTTCCAAACAGTAACAACCGGGCAAAGTTATGTAGGATCAAGTGATATGATCAAAAGCTCCAGAACAGTCACAAAATGGACTTTGAGATGAGATTGTCTTGTCAATGTCTTCTCATGTTTAATGTAATCTAGCAACATGTCACCCAGTGATATGTGGCTAGCTACACAGATAATATGTGTTAGGAGCAATTCATTGATGGGTTTGATCTTGTCATGGGAGTTTTCATGGTAAATACACAGTATCACCCAAGATAGCCTTTCATTTGTGTTGCTGTAAATACAAAAGATGTACCTTGTATGTGCATTAATGGACTGTCCATACATTATATGTCAATGTGTCAAACAGCCCTTATTGTGTATGGCACTTCCCTCTAATAACTGACTCATTCAGTGCACAGCTTCAAATCTTGCTTGCCATCAGCCACCGTCTTTTGTGAGCCTGTTCCTTTGCTTACTCAATTCAAACCTCCTCACTCTGACATTGTGCTTGCTTTGCTTTACCTCTCAGTCACAAAGGAAGTCAGAATGACAAGCTGCCGAGGTCGTGAAAAGACGGGGCCTTGCGTTATGTTGGGAAACCCCTATGGCTGGTTGTATCCAGCTGAAACCGTTCTACCTGGCAACAGCTCTCATTCAGTTGATTTGGTCCATATGATGACTGATATGCACACAATATGCGAATAACCCATAAGATGAAAGATGTAGAACATGTCAAATCTAGTTAAATGAATGCATGGGGTTATGCCATTAAAATAAAAAAAATACAGCCTCAGTTCTGCTTCTTTACTGGTAGTGAATTGTATCACTGTGTGCTGAGTCATACATCCCAAAGGAAACCACCAGAGATTGTTATTTACCATTATCTGTATATATTCCCTCTGATATCAAAATATTCAGCGCTGCCATCAAAGATTATCATTTTACAGTTTTTTATTGCACACTATATTTTTTTATCTGTACATATCATCTGTCACTGTAAATATAAATCCTACAAACAATACGTTCTGTAGATATTTATCACATGCTTATTTGTATTTCTGTTTGAGTGCATTGAGAGAGATGCAATTTCTTGTATTTGCATGCAAACTTGCCCGAAAAAGGTGATTCTGATTCTGACTCCTGACAGACAACAGTCATGTTAATGGCAGCTTTAATCAAAGCCTCAACTGGAACAGACGTTATTGAATACAAATAAAACAAGCTGACTTTAGTCTTTTTCCCTTGTGTTTATGGTTGGATTGCATTTCTACATAATCACAGACTACAGACTAATACAGAAGGATTGTGAAGGAGAAAGTAATTTACTAAATACTTTTTGACTCCTTTCCTCTTCATGGTTGACTACAGCCCTGCTATTGCACTGACTCCCCAATGGTGAAGCCAGCTGTCTAATGCGGTCTGGTGATTTGTTGGCAGCGAGGAGTCACATGTGGTTTAAGGAAACATTCAGAATGAATTACAATGTAATCTGGGTCACTTTTACAATTCATCATTTGAAGACTATGATACAGGGTTGAAGAAGTGGGTTTTGAGGACTTGCTTGAATGATGATAGGGTGTGGATGGGGAGGGCAGTCCAGAGGGTG
Organism: Cyclopterus lumpus; assembly: GCF_009769545.1. Taxonomy (NCBI): domain Eukaryota; kingdom Metazoa; phylum Chordata; class Actinopteri; order Perciformes; family Cyclopteridae; genus Cyclopterus; species Cyclopterus lumpus. The sequence goes on along the minus strand of NC_046987.1, from coordinate 12,040,211 downwards.
CAGCAGCTGAGAAGGCCCTGTCACCTCAGGTCCGGCACTTGGTCCTGATGGTCTTCAGAGTGTTTGAACCGGCGGACCTGAGGCAACGGGTTGGGGCTTGGAGGGGGAGGAGGTCTGAAAGGTAGGGAGGGGCCAGGTTGTTTAGGGCTTTGTAGGTGGTGAGTAATATTTTAAAGTCTATTCTGTATTTGACCAGGAGCCAGTGAAGGTTGTGTAGGACCGGGGTGATGTGTTCATAGCGCCTGGTGGAGGTGAGCAGTCGAGCGGCAGAGTTCTGAACATACTGAAGTTTATTGAGGATTTTGTTGGGAGAGCCATAGAGGATGCTGTTGCAGTAGTCAAGTCTGGGGTCGAGGATGATACCGAGGTTGCAGACCTAGGTGGAGGGGGTGACGATTGAGCCATCAATGTTTTGAGAGGTCTGGGCTGAGCTGGGGTGAGGGAGTTAGAGCCGTTGATGAGTATTTCAGATTTATTGCAGTTGAGTTTGAGACAGTTCTGTTGCATCCATAATTTTATATCAGTGAGACAGGTGGTGAGAGTGGAGTGGGTGACTGAGGTGATGGTCTTGGAGGAGAAGTAGAGTTGGGTGTCATCAGCGTGAAGTTGAGACCATGACGACGGATGATTTGTCCAAGGGGAAGGATGTAAATAATGAAGATGTACTGTTTCTGTGCTTAGCTTGAAAGTATCACAGGTACCGTTGCTCCCAACAGGAAATAACTTTAACATCCTGTATATGGTCAAACCTAATCACACTAGCCTGGCAATTCTACTCAATTACATGGTTTACATTCATATTTTAAGAGCAACTGCATCATGGAAAAAAATCCTTCAAACTAAATGTAATGCACTACCACTACTACTACTACTACTACTACGACTACTACTACTACTACTACTACTACTACTACTACTACTATTGCTATTGCTACTACTACTATTGCTACTACTACTACTATTGCTACTACTACCACTACTACTACTACTGCTACAAATACTACTAACACTACTACGACTACTACTACAACTACTACTACTACTGATACCACTACTACTACCACTACTACTACTACTACTACTACTACCAGTACTACTTCTACTACTACTACTACTACTACTACTACTACTACTACAACCCTGTGAATATGCATTCTGAATAAAGTGTCTTTCCAATTTCTATATTTTTAGTGAAAAATGCATTTTGACTTTCCAGCGTAACACGGTTCTCAACTGTAAGGTCTATATTTTAATAAAAACTATGACATCATTTCTGTCATTCGACATGGCGCTGTTAGATGAAGAGTCTCATGTCCACAGTAGGCCAGATGGCTATTAATAGTAATGGTTAATAGGTTGAGAAATCCCATGGCATCAGCTCTAGTTTTGAGCTGCTTGTGTGAATATCAGCCAGCAGCATGGAAGCTTCTATAAAGTTCACATTTCTCGTTGCTTTCTTAGATATGTGGAGCATCCAAAATATCATATTTGAAAAAACATGTATTCAAACGCTGTAGTGGACAATATACATTTTGCCATTCTGTTCATACCATGGTATCTATACCATAAATAATCCATGGTGCATTGGGCCTTTGTATGTAATGTTGCAGAACGCAGATTTTCTTTAAACATGTAAACATCTTTATAAATTTGCGTTATGTACCTTTATTTGTCATTTATTATTGTCATATTAAGACAAAAAATGATATTTTCTATTCTTCCCGGTTATTTAATCCACAATAGGTTCACTATGTATACCTTTGACCTTGGCATCAGAGGAATACACAACCAATGTTATAATGTGTTCTTCATTTTGTAAAAATGTAGGAGGCAAGCTAAGCAATCGAAGTAAAAAAGGGTCGGCTCTGTAGGCGCAAACAGAGCTGTTGATGGCCACAGATACAACCGATTGTACCTTCTTGGTAACTTCACTCTTCACCAGTGCTGCCAGCTTTTCAGCACTCTTACATGTATCTTCTGGTACATGAAGAGCTGCAGCAAAGCTGCCAGTGAGTGAGTCTCCTATACCAGTGTTGAAGTTCTCCAAAGCGTTAGTTATATCAGCCTGAGATGCACCACTCTCAATGCAACTCTCCCTAAAACTCATGAACAAAAGAGACATTGATTTTAGAGATACTTCAAATGATATTCAATGAAAAACGATCCATTCAAAGAATATCAACCACTGATGTGCAAAGACACAGGGCACTTTAATACTTCCTCTCATTTGACAATGTGCTCCTGCAAATGGACAGTGTGTGTTTGTGTGTGTGTGTGTAGCTGCTGATGGAGGTAGAGATGCGGTTGAGATGAAAGATGATGCTATTTTCTGAACGTCATAAGAATCTTGTTCTGTGTTTAAGAAGCACCGACTTCCTCTTCAATATTCAGTTTCTGAACAATAATTTGTTAATTTCATTCAGTAATGCAGAAACTGATTAGAATATGAAGTTTGGATGAATTCAGTAACAAATAGAGCGATTGCTTGTTTTTATATAATATATATTTATATTTATATTGTATAATATATTGTAAACCTCATTCTGTTTATTTAGTGACTTTTGACTGCCAAATGACTGACTGTAAGAGTAGAAGGTGGTCTCCAGCACGCAGTGGTGGGAGGTCGTCTCATGGCAATTAGGCCTCTACACTCCATTCCACAGCCAATCTCTCAGCTCTAATTAGAGGTAATTAAAACACTTTCTTTCATTCTGTCTCATCACAGACAAGCACAAATGCAAACACACACAAGGATTTTGATATGTTCTAGGCAATAATTAAATCCAAAAGAGAACGTCACTGAATTATCAAGTAGGATTTAGGCTCTCCTCCTGCATGTCAGGGAAGTCAATGTGCTTTTTATCCTCGTAGCTTGAACAGATTTCGGTGGCGCTGAGCTTCCTCTCACTTATCTGTCTTTACACCCAAAATCAGCTTCTGCACATTTGCATCCACTGCTTTTAAACAGAGGTTATGTGCTAAGGCCGATGCAGAAAATGTAGGCTACTGCATAAACTGCAGTGTGTATGTTTGTGTGTGTGTGTGTGTGTGTGCGTGTGTATTAGTTAGCTTAGTATGCAGGTTGCATTCCCTCCCTCATTCTTTGACTGCTTTTATGAATAATACATTACCTGTGCTCACTAAAGTGCACATCGCTGTAGAGATTCACAACAACAAAGCTTTATATATATATATATATATATATATATATATATATATATATATATGTGTGGGTGTGTGCTTATACATATAGGCCTTTCTGTCAAATAGGACGTGCTTACTGCCATCACTCTTCAGCACGACCTTCATCAAAGTCAGCTATATTCTCCCCTCTTCTTTAAAATAGAATACTAACACTTTAGAGTTAGTCTGTGCAGTACCTTACAATCAAGACCTGAGACGGATGAGTAGTCATTCTTGGATGCCCAGAGGGTCAGGAGGACCTTCATTTTTTTCATTTGTGAATGTTTTTCTTGACTCACCAAGATGTGCATGTTACATTGAATTATGTTGTCTTGTTGGGAAAGGAATATCCGCAGCAAATGTGACCTCTGAATAAAACGCACACATTTATATTGGCATTTAATGTAAACACCAATGATCTCAGCAGTTTATATTGAGATCTGTGGAGGAGTTATGGGTTGGTGATGACGACTGACATACTTGTCACCATGGTGGCTCGTTAACAATAGCAGGAAGTCTTTTGTACTTGACACATGCTGTCCTCACTGATTGACATAACCATATTTCTTTGATCCAAAAGTAGGAATGATGATTGACAGCTTTGTGTCAAACTGACGGGCTAACGGTACATTGTGGGGTGAATATCTGTGCATTCTACTAGATAACAATCACTATTCAAGCAATGACGCGTGCTGGCTGAGGCTTCAGTCAGACAATTAAAGGTTTGAGGTTTTTCAGACTCACCCACATCATTGCCACATGTTCAAACTGGGAAAATTACTAATAATGTAAATCTACATAAAACACAATCAGTTTTTGGGGTTTAGAATTTGTTTATTAGCACCTTTAAATATATATACTGTTTTCTGGATGAAGCATGCACATGGTGCTCACATAGTTTTGTCATATTGCTAGCTACATTGATTAATTTATATTTTCCTTTGTGTTACCTGGCTGCTGAGTTCTTCTATCTGGCTGAACAAAAGATTAAGCAGAGGGCGAGCCTGCAATAGAGGCCCAAACCATGGACCGTACCAAAAGCTTTGACAGCATGGGGGGGATTCGGGTTTCTTTGAATTGAGCTTTAGTTCTCTGCAGTCCTCCCCTTGTGTTTATTGGTTTGATCAGCTGGTATGCATGTTTCCCTCAGGTCTCTGTTAGGTCTTTTAGTTGAGTTAACATCTTGTTTTGCTTGCCTTATTTTTCAGTATAGTTACAGTATTTTTGACCTCTTTTAGGGTCCTTATAATGCTGTTAATTCAGTTGTCTGCAGTTGTTTGTTTAGTTGAACCTTCTGAGATAATATTTTAAATATTTTATATGGATATTGTTGAAAGACACACTTGTATTGATTCTTGTATCCTGCATTCTGTGCTCTGGAGGAAATGTTTTTTCTCCACAGACCTTTGAAAGGTATATTGAGGTTAATTCAGATGCAGTATCCCTCAGACTGTGTCCTCTGGGTTATTTGTCTCCTTTCCCATCTCCTCTGCTTTCATAATGTATGGAGTCAGCGCATTATCAGTTCCCCCTCCCATCTCTCTCTTCACTCTGTGTTTCTCTTGACTGACTCAGCCTTTCCGCAGAGGATCGACAGTCAAACATGTCCTGACACACCTATGCACTGGCAGAAAAGCAGGCTGCTTGTTCAGAGCTGCGTCCATTTTCACTCCCCATGTCCTGTTCTTTTAACAAGCGTAGATGAAGCATTTTAATTTATGTGTCTCTCTCGCCCAGCACTCCCATACATTCATGCACAAACATGCAGCATGCTGCAGCACTTCCAGCATGGAGGCTGCGGCGGCCGAGCATCATTCCACCTCGCTGCAGATTGGAGTAGCAGTTGGCTGCGGAAGAGCCCAGAGCGAGGCACACTCTGGCAGGATTGTGTGCCTCTCAGTCGGGCTGCTCTATGTGAGCCAGAAAACCTGTTATACTAACTGAAGGGGGTTCACAGGGGGCTTCAGAGAAAGGGGAAGACAGATGAGAAATGTGTAGAATGTAATATGATGAAAAAAAGATAAAGAAAACAACAAATGATTTTGAGTTCCTGCTGCAATGATTGAAATGGCAGGAAACCCGTAAGTTACTGCATATGTATGTGGTGCAATCAGTCTGGCTAAATCAGCTGTGATGTTATTGGCCTTGTCCAATGCAGAAACAGGTCAACGTTGAATAGAGTGAGGTTACAATTAGATTTAATTACAAATTAGCTGATGTAGAAGCAGTTGTATCACTATCTCCATTAATCTTGAAGTCAGACATGCAGGGAAGCCAATCTCCAACTCAGCACAATAGAGAACTATTGTCGAGGTCAACGAAGAGCAGATCAAAACAGAGAAATCGATGATGTTCCTCAGGAAGCATGATTGCTCTTTAGCAATATGGCAGCCTTGTGTGCAGTGGCTTTATGTAACATGTTATGTTTGGTCTTAGATTAACATGTGAAATACAAGCATTATTAAGAAAAATGGCATTATGCAATACAAATTAAGTCCTATAACACTGTTATTGTAAGAACTATTTATTATTTATTTAACTGAACACATTTATTAGTTCTCCCAACCAAAAATTCTTTCATTTAAGTTTCTCCAACTATTTTTGGCTATTGATCAGATTTATTTTCGTTTTCACTCGTTTTCAGGAAATCGTATAGAAAAGGCAAAAAAAGGGGAAGAAAAAAAAGCAGGGCTTAAAGACAATGAGGAATGAAATTAAAAGTAGGTCCCAATTCTGTGGCAGCACCACAGGTTTTCTGTAACTACAGAAAGTTGTACATTGAGAAAGACATTCAGCTGAGGACTTCCAAAATGGTCTTTTGACACGTGTCGTTACAGATGGATAACAGGTATCTCCAAGCAAAAATATCCATGTTGAAATCACTTCTTAGGGTTTGGAATGAATAGAGATTAACTCTGGTTGATCTATCGGTCAAATGATTGACTGCTCACAGTTTGCTGTCACTGACTTACTGAAGTTTTTTGTACAGGGAAAAGGGAAGTGGGGAGATGGGGAAGCATGAAAACAGCATGAAATACTTGAAATATCCTACACTGTAAGATGAAAGCTGTTGTGATTCAACCTTGTTGTAGTACAGTTTAGCATTTAGTGTGGAGGAGGGAAAGGTGTTACACAACAAGTGGGCTTCCAATACTCCCACAATGGTGCTACAGTACCAGAGACTAAGCCAAATGAAACAGTGATAGGAGTAGGCTTAAGTGCTCCGATCTCTCTTTCATTTGCCATCTGTCTCCATCGCATTGTTTCATTTTCATTCCCTCCTTTCCCTTAATATGTTTATGCTTTGTGCTGCTGGCTAGTCTCCTTTTATATAAACACATGTGCAATATCACCATTGGAAAGGAAATCCCTTTACCAATATAGTGGACACAAGCTCTGTGTTTTGCAATGTACAGTAAACTCACTTTGTGTGCATGTTGTCAGGTAGATCAGACCGGGCAGGAGGACTGATGGGCTCCATGTGTCTACCTGCAGATATGATACGCAGCCAACTTTGCACAGGAATGCAGCCAAAGAATGAGGATACAATGAATAGAGAGGGAAGATCACATGATAAGGACATGTGTCCCCTGAGGGGAGAATGGACGATCTGCTGGTAGAAGTATCATAGTGTTTTATGACTGATCATCATTGTTACATTATTGTAATAATTCAGTCAAAGTTTAGATTGATACAAAAAGTATACACTGTGCTAACTCACAAAAATAGGGCAAATTTGACCCAAAAAATAGAAGAGAAAAATCATAAAACTGTGCAGCATGCACTGAAAATGGTCAGCAGAAATGTGGAGTATGCATAATTAGTTGTTGTAAGGAACTAAAATGTGATCATGTTCAGACAATCAAACTACTCATTGCTCATGCATGGAGTATGGCTATCACAGAGCCTCTCCCTTCCTTCTCTGTGGTGAGGTAAACTGAAATGGAAAGTTACTAAAGCTGTTTTTCTGCCACTCCCTGTGGTTTACTCAAAGGCAAGGTGAGTGGCATGCTGCTGTATCCGACACAGGCGTGCACTGTAATGTGTGACCAGACGTGTCCCTTGTGTGGCTTCTGCGAAGTTTAAGACCAATAAATGCAAAGCGTTGCAAACAAAATAGCAAATGTTTGACCAAGACATGGGCATAATTGTAAAGTGCTGAAGCCCGTATGGATGTCATCTTTTTTTGTTGTCTTTAGTGTTTTATGAGTCATAGGGCATGGCTCAAATACTGTGCCAGGCAAAAATAGACACTGCCCTGACTGTGCTTCAACATGCCCAGAGAGAAAGCTCCTGCGGCTAATTCAAAGATGAGTTATGGAAATTTGCTGTTATAGTTACATTTATGCACGACTGTGAAGCTTTTAGAAATAGATGGTCATAATAGCCATTTTTAGATTAAATTACATTCAATTAGATTACTTATTTCTCAAAAGTTTGGGGTCACTTAGAAATGTCCTTATTTTTCAAAGAAAAGCAATGTTTTTTTCAATGAAGATAACATTAAATTAATCAGAAATACACTCTATACATTGTTAATGTGGTAAATGACTAATCTAGGTGGAAACGTCTGGTTTTTAATGAAATATCTACATAGGTGTATAGAGGCCCATTTCCAGCAACTATCACTCCAGTGTTCTAATGGTACATTGTGTTCTAGAAGACTAATGGATGATTAGAAAACCCTTGAAAACCATTGTGCAATTATGTTAGCACAGCTGAAAACAGTTATGCTAGTGAGAGAAGCTATAAAACTGCTGCAAATGGAGCATTCTTTGATGAAAGCAAAGTTTGAACAAAGAACAAAATTACAAAAAAGTCATTATTGCCAACCTTGTCAATGTCTTGACTATATTTTCTATTCATTTTGCAACTCATTTGATAAATAAAAGTGTGAGTTTTCATGGAAAACACGAAATTGTCTGGGTGACCCCAAACTTCTGAACGGTAGTGTATACAGTATAAACTGAAATCTTCAAAAATAACAATTTCAAAAACAAAACATCGATCTATGAAAGGAAGCCTTAAGAAACAGATGTCAAAAAGACAGGCAACTATCTCAGGAACCAGTCACTCAACACACTTTTAGACACCTAAATGTGATATTCTTTTCTCAAAAACTGTCTTTTCAAAAACTAAAAGTGTGTAATGTAATGCTGCTGTAATGCTGGTGTTGACCACACAACTAAACATTCAGAACTGTCCCACTGACCTTGAAGGATTTCCTCACTAACCTGGACTATGCCTTTTAAAGCAAACATGTTCTGACCAGGTGAATTTCACGTCAATATCCCCCCAGTGATGATTTAAAATACTTAGTTATGTAATAAGTAGGGACATGTTGCACAATCCCGTTTCAAACTATATCAGAGGTAAAAAAAGAAAAGAAAAACAGAGCAACGCTCTGTTGCAGTGCAGTATTACTGCTAAAAGGCCTCAACCAAAGGTTCAACATCTGAGAGCCGCTACATCAGATCAAGCTCTCAGTTCGACCTGATGCAGCACACCACCAGCTGGACTGAGACCTCCCGGTCCTGACCTGAGGGGCTTTTCCAGTGCAGCGAGGATAGCTCACTGCACAGAGGTCACAAACTCAATTATTCACAAGCATGCCTCACTATGGATCAATATATTGACTAATAGGTTTGGAGTATAATCCAGTGCAGCAGTTAAAACCATAGGTTTAAACAGAGTAGTGCATTTGCTGTGCTGTTCTGGGCCACCTGGTTCACTGATGGGTCATGCCAGTGTTGGACATACACATGTATTTTAGGTCATGTTTGGCTGCTTGTGCAAACCACAAGTCAAATGAAAGATGAGCGATTGTAACTTGCATTCACTCAGTAGAGTGCTTCATGGCATAATTAACATGGACCACATTAAATTGTTTGGGGAGGGGGTTGGTGTTAATTATTAAGTGACTGAGTCAGTTTTAGAGCTTTGCAGGAAAACAGCAGCAGAAAGGTCATCAGCAACATGGCACCAAGCTAATTTCTACAGATTCAAAAGCACCCTGCTACCATTTGCTGCTAATATTTTGGATGCTATGGTTTCTCACGGGTGACCATGACACACTCACACGCTCTCAATTCCACTCGCTCACATGCACATGCTCGCCCACAGCCCCTTCTTCTGCAGTAGATTACAGCTTGTGGGTTGTAATAAACAGAGCAGGCCATCATGAGTTTTCATCCCCTCCTCCATCCCCTGATTATTCTAACTGACAGTGCACTCTGTCTTTTCTGGGTTGCCTCTGCATGCCTATAGGGCACAGATTGGCACAGAGATAAACTTAGCAACAGCTAGCCGGGTCAGACTGCAGCCCTAATAGAGACAGAGAGAAAGAGGAAGAGTGAGTGGGGGATGCAGTTTATGCCAGAATATATGAGACACAGCTCGTTAAACAGGTCAGCTTTAACACAGAAAGAAAGAAGGTAGAGTTGGTTCTATTGGAAATAATGATGACTAAAAATAAATTGTCAGTACGTATCTGTACTGTTTAGGACTCTATTTTTTTCCTTTTTTGCCAAGAGTTAGATAAGAAGAAGAGCAGCTAATTAGCCTAGCTTAGCACAAGCCAGGCAGGGGAAAACAGCAAGCCTGGCTCTGTCCAAAGTCCGCCTTGTCTAAAGCTCACTGGTTTTCACATGTTATCTTGTTGGTTTATATCATACAAAAACTGAAATGTAAATTCCTTATATTTTTTAAATGCATTTTCCTGAAAACCTCATGGCCACATCAAGACACCACACATGTAAGGTATGCAGGCAGGCAGACAATAGTCTGGTACGTAATCAGCTGTAAACTTTAACATGCCGCTTTTAAACTTTATTCATTTTTGTTCAAATTTAAAGAGTTGCGAATGTTATGTTACTTTTGAGCCGAACCAGGCTCGCTGTTTCTCCCTGTTTCTAATGTTTGTGCTAAGCTGAGCTAGCCAGCTGCTGGCTGTAGCCTTATGTTTAAGGAATAAACGTGAGGGTAGCGTCTATCTTCAGGGGCGTGTCAATATATGTGTGCCATCGCTCAACGTACTTTTGTATATTTTAGAAACCATTTAACCGTAATAAACAAGTCACTTCCTCTCCTTAGAGAGTGGTTTAGAGACCTTAACCATGGTAACCATGCTAACCTCATTCGTGAGAATCATAAAGTCTGAACTAGATAAAGAAAATGAATCATGCCAAAAGTGGAATCTTATACTTCCACTTAGATTGTTGTAGTGTTATTGATGTTACAGAGCTTTTAGCTGTTGTCTCTCTTGCCAGCGTAGTGTTTGCATGTAATATTTCACTAGAAATAGTATGAATTTCACGTACATATGAAATAGTTACAGAGGTTTTGGACATACTAAAACATCCCACATGTTTAGCATACTAAGGTCCTTTCCCTGCATGTGTGTGTGTTTGCACACGGACATATTTGAATGCCACACAGGCCTTTATCATACCAAGGCCCTTCAGCTCAAGTGTTTGCTGTAAATACCATTGAGCCGCTGACATTTCCACTAACATTACACTTCAATTACAGATGATATGAGGCTCTTTGCCTATGAGCCCCTTTATCTCTTTGTTTTTGCTTTTATTTCCAACATGGTTTATTATCATTCTATGAATTGATCTGCTCTCTCTTTTCTCTTGTTACAGATTCCTCCTTCTTGCCTCTCATACCTTCTGCTGATGGTCACCATAGCAATGTGAGCTGTCTGCCCACACTTTCTATTGCCATTAAAAAAACAATGGCTCTGTAGAATATAATTGGAAATAGAGATGATATCCTGAGCATCTAAAGTAAACTTTCGAACTCTTCCACTGTGATCAGATTGAACAAATCTGTACCATTAGGGGATATTTTATGATGAATTAGTAAACAAAACATTTGATAAATGTTCTTATCATTCACTATTTCTACACTTTACTAGTACACTACACTATATTAGTAACAGGCATGGTACAAATATCCTGTGGACAAAGGATACCCCGGAGGAAGTACTGCCATATTGTCTTCCGGACACTATGCTTCAACAGGAAGTGATTTATGGAAAATCTGATAAGATGTTTGGTGCTTTGTTATTGCATATGTTGCATCAGTTTCTACATCTTCTCATCAGTTTAGATGTTCTAATCATTATTTTTTCTAAAAACATATACAGGATTGCAACAATATCAGCACTGTATGACAGGGGTACCTGTTACTTATTCATTTATTTTTCACTTGAGGCTACTGTCGCGTCCGTGCTGATTATGCAACACTATCAGCCTCACGCAGATCTCCATCTGCGTGGTCTTCAGCTTTTACACTTGTGATGAATGATTTTCTTCCACAAGCACAAAACTGTTGGCACAGCGGCTTTGTTACACCGAGGTAATCTGGCTAAAAGGCTATGAAGCACAGACGGCAGAGGAGAGAGAGACGGAGAGAGGCTTCAATCTGCATCCAGGCCTCAGGTCACGTTCCGCTCTGATGACGAGCACTCTGCTCTCCTTTCTATTTATTCCACCTCCTCTCCTCCTCTCCTCCTCTTCTCCTCCTCCTCTTCTCCTCACCCAAGGTGACCCTGCTCTGTGATGATGCAGCAGAGAGCTTTTGAAAAGGGGCTAATTTGCACTGAGTTCCTCTCCTCTGTCATCTGTGTTTCTGCTGTCCAATATAAACCATGTTTTACTCTGCGGTCTACATACTGGACACTATTATTGTAATCTATTTAGTATTTCTAGAAATTAAATGGAAAAAAACATCATGCAGGAATCAAGTCCCTTCCACGTTTTTTTATCCCCTTTTTCGAATCTTGTTTCCCCTTAAAGGTATCTCCCTCAAAATAGATTATTTTCTTGAAACTATTTTAGATTATACGAGAGGTATTTTTAATATATTGTCCAACCCATATATATAAACACCTCTCAAATGGCCCACTGACCATTTTCACACAAATTGATTTGCAATGGGAATCTTACTTTTAATGTAAATCAAATGCCAGAGTGCCGAAAATAGCAGCAAAATATCCTAATAGAACTTGTTGTATGCCAGGATGGGATCCCCAGACCCCCCCCCCCCCCCCCCCGACAGAGGTCATCTAGTGTCTATATCCTCGTACCAAGCAAATCTAGTTGAGTCAAGTCAGTTAATTTGATAAAATAAAGATTACAAAAAACGTGGTATGGATCTTTTCATTTTTCTTCCTTTTATCTGTTAATATTATTAATGTTTGTTCATTAACTGTCCCCTCCTGGCCTCCTGTCAGCTCACTCTAACTAGTTAAAACAACACTTCTCTTTAACTAAAACTGAACATTACAACCTATGATACAGCATTAGTTTTAGCTAAGCGTACCTAATAAACTGGTAACAAAATGCATAACCATTACTGCGGAGTCAGTAGCTTATCCAGTCACACTCACAGCTTCAAATGGTCTGCATCCTGCCATGATTCATCTCCATGAACCTGCAGCTCTCAGTGTCTCTTTCTCTCTCTCACACTCCCTGACTTTGACTGTTGCCATGGAAACCAAGGGCAGTAAGAAAAACAGATTGACATGCTCACTAGCATCCTGTGTGATCTCTTGGCAGTGGTGCATATAAGACAGAGAGAGAGAGAGAGAGACAGACAGACAGACAGACAGACAGACAGACAGACAGACAGACAGACAGACAGACAGACAGACAGACAGACAGGATTTGGGGGGGCAGACAGAGGGAGGATGCCAGGAGAGTGTGTCATCACCGACTGGTCAGTAATCTGTCCGACACCTCGTGCTCCACACACACACAAAGGGAGAATGATAGAATAAAGGGTGAGTCCGTGGCTCACTGTTTGTTTCTCCCTCTGTGAGTCTAGCTGTGACTCCATGACTGCTGTTTACATTCCACCATGACAGCTGTCCCACGGCGTTAACTGGGCTGATAGGTAGATAGGTGTGAGAAACCAGACAGGAAGGTGTGTGTTGACCATGGGGCCGGAGCACAATGTTGGATAATATTATATAGTAAAAAGTTACAGAAATATCAACAAATTACAGTACAAACAAGCAGAGAGAACATAATGTGAGACGGTAAATTATACAGATCTTTAAAAACAATGGCACTAAATGACACACAGGTACTTTATGTTTTGATAACATATATTTTCAAACAGTACAACAAAAACATCAGGGCAGAGTCATGAAATGGAGTGATGTGGAGTTTATCCAGTTTGCACAGGTCTGATTGACTGCAATAAAATAAATATGTGTTCAAGTTTAGTAGATACAAATAGTATATATGATGAGAGATGGCTTGCAACAAAGATGCCATGGGAATGTTTCATTTAAAAATAGATTTTGAGAAAAAAATAAGAAATTAAACTTTTCACAAGTGGTCAACTTGCTTGCTTTCAATATTATCTGTTGGTCTTACAGTCTTTCATAGTTCAGTTGTAATGGAGGTTGTCCACGTGGACAAATACACAAAAACTCCATTCACAGAAGAAGACCATGAGATGAGAACCTCTAGAAAAAGCTGGACCTTGAGGTTTCTGTGAAACTACAGTGGATTCAGTTGAGGTTTTCTGGAGACAGGGAGAAGGAGAAAGTAGGTTTTCATTATTTATTATTAGGCTCAATATCGTCACCTTCCTAAAATGAAGGCCTACGTTTCTTTATTTAACACATTCAATTAAACGAATACAAATGTTAACGACACATCTTTCTTGTTGTTAAAGGCTGCAATCTTTCTTGAACACTCTTATTGTACAAAAAACAAAAGACACAAGAGGACATGTTATTCTTGGACGCAACTTTGTGTGTGTCCAGTAAAGCCCACCACCACATCAACACCCTCTACTGCCATCGTCATGGTGATGAATGCAGCCTCTTTCCCTCCAGCGGGTCCGATAGTCCCTTTTTTTTTGATCACAGCGTGATTCTTATGAATACATTTTCGAGAGGGCCCAGCACACAACTGTTTCCATGGTTACCATCGGCACGCCAACGTTTTACAAGTGCGGGGGATTGGGAGGGAGAGGAGGTACATTGGAACATCTGTGTGTGAGTGTGTTGTGAGGAGGAGGAGGAGGAGGAGGAGGAGGAGGAGGAGAGGAACAGCAGGGGAGGGATGATGTTGTTGCCGCACTTCCTGTCTTGATATCCTGTCTCTTGTGAGGAGTGGGACAACACTGTCCATCCTCCATCTGTCGTATCATACTGCTTCATGCAGCACAGAGTGGATTTCCCCTTAAATAGATGCTTAATTGTGGCATAAATCTTTTTCAGATATCATAGCGAGGCGTCATGTTGCAGAAGCCTGGGTGTTTAGGCAGCTTCTTTGCCCTCCTGTTTGCGTATATAGTAATCTGTGTTAATAAATTCGGCTTTTTTGCTTTGATCGGGACACAAACAGATCAATACCAAACCCCCTCCTTGCACTCATCAGGATGAAAGAAAAGGAAAAGGAGGGGAGAAGAAGATAAGAGAGGAATAGGGGTTTTAGAGAGAGAAGCAGCAACAACTAAACTCAACAGGGGAATGAAAATGGTGAAATATGCATGAGGCAGGGAGAGAGAGAGAGAGAGAGAAATGGAGAGAGAGTAGGAGATAGAGAGAGGGAGACGGAGAGAGAGAGAGGAAAGAGACAAAGAGTCAGACACAGTGCATGCATGTGTGTGTGAGTGAGTTTTAAATTTTATTAAGAGGCCTCCCGGTGTAGAGGCTTTATATATCAAACGTGGTCTTTTATCTGCAGCGTCAGTTACAGTCCACTATTAATTTCCATAGACAAGAGCGTCCGTACACTGTCCCTACAGGAAGACATTTGCATAAAAAAAGAGGGGTCAGAAAAGGCTGAGAGCACATAAAGCCTCTTTAGTTGAGTGAAGCTGTGTGTTGTATGAGGCACATGAGTGTCTGCAACGCAGTTTCTTGCCTTAAGGCACAACAGAACAGTGGGCTTGATGGAACAGATATTTGAAACAGATCAATGTTATACAATCTCTTTTCTTTTTGGAACAGAACGAGAGGAATGTTGTTGATTGCTGCACGTTGATGTCACATAAATGTGATCATACGCTGCCCTCTTCTGTCCTTTAGCTGGCACTGCTGCACCGACTAAGATGGTGCTGTTGACGTGACATTTCAGAGTGCAGAGAGGGAGTGATCACATGGGTGATTTCTTTTTTCTTCTAAAAATCAACCAACTCAAGTGTCAGTTGTCTCAGAGGTATACTTACTTAACTGTACCTACCTGTGCAAGAGGACTATTTAAACATGTTACATTATGTAGTCAGTGATCATAATCCTGGTGTATTTCCCCATAAATTACAAATTTGTACATGGAAAAAGGTTTCTAAATTTCCCACATCTCCCAAAATAATATGACTTCCATGTATCCTATGGGCTGCATATACAGTACATTCATTAGACCTCACAGTTCATCAGAACAAGGTCTTTGGTTTTACTGACTTTGCAGTGCAGACCTGCTGTCTGAAAATGTCCTTAAACTGAGAAGTGATAACTGGTGATGAATCAAAATCCACTCCAGCTGTCTAGACAGCAGTTCTCCATTTCAGTTTATGTATAGAGCAACTACAACAGACACAATGGCTTCAATTGATTTTATAAAAACATGCCTCAAACCATCAAGATAATCTGTGAGAACACGCAGTTGAGTATTTCTGTGCACGTGTGTGTGTGTGTGTTGACATACATGTGCCACATGAACACATCTCCACAGTACACAGATTGAAACCCTGACCTTCATGAAAAGCAATGGTGGCAGTTAGCCTCACCCAGTTTGTCAACTGCAGTGATTTCTCTGCTCCACCCTGGGATGGACCAAGGACCGAGGTATTGCTGGTTTGACTGGTCTGAGGATCAGCTAACAAAAGACATCCATGAAAACAAGTTGTCTTAGCAGCAGTTTCACACTCCCTCTGACCTCTGCGGTCTATTCTCACTTTAAAACTCAACACCTGATGTTGAAACAAAGAAGAAAGTTAAGATTAGAGCAATTTTACTGATGCAATCAAACTGTTTCTTAACCCCATAGATTAAAAAGATGGTTTAAAGAAACATTGAGGTTGCAAGTCAATACTGAACTTTTAAATTAATTAATTAGGTTGGGCTAAAATGATTTAAATTGAATTTACTGCTAAAGCCCCTATATTTCCTGACAAAATACTTAGGACACAACCTCAGTGTCGTTGATTAGGTCAGATTATATTATATTCCTTTATTATTCAACATAGTTCTGATGACTGATTTCCTACTGTCTTTCATTACTTTATTATAATACCACTAATCCACTTTATATTTGTCTGTAACTGTAATGTAAATATCACCTCAACGCGGCCTGCTTCTCACCCCCTCAGGCTCAGAGGTCTGGCTCTGGTTCAAGTGAAACTCCTCGGTGATCTCCCGCTCACGGCCGGGACCTGACATCAAAATGGTCTTTTCTGGGGTTTCTCAAGGATTCCCCCAAAACCTTCCCGTTCAGGATGAGGCAGGGCCCCGTTCGATGTTGCACCATACTTTGTTAGGGGGGGGACAAATAGGTTTCACTACAGCAGCTCCTTCACAATATGAAGATCCCAAAAAGCAACGGTTGGCTGGAAGACAACAGAAACTCCTGCAGGTTTATACATGCCCTCTGAGATCCTGCTCACTGTCTCGCCACAGAGTGTGTGTGCGTGTTTGTGTGTGTGTGCGTGTGTGTGTGTGTGTGTTGTGATACATCAAATCAATAATCCCTGAGTGAAACTTGTCCTGTAGCACTTGTTCTTCACAGCTCTTTTCTTGTCTTGACATCTTTTTGATTATTGTGAACACCGATGAAGAAAAATGTGTTTGATTGTTGCTTTTTATGTGTAAAGTCTCTCCTTACTGGTGTCAAACTATTTGTTATTTCCCTGTGTGAAAACAGAGCAAAGTAGCTGATAAATGATAATCAATAGGAGGACTTGACCTCTATGTACAAAATAAAAGACTTCCAGATTCAAAATTACAATTCTCCCATCGCAATCAAACAACGCAGATTACAAAGACATCAGATAACCATAATAATAATAAATAATCATATAATAAAACCATAGATTAAAAACAACATAAAACCATATATTTGCGCAATAAGACATTTAAAAGTGGTTGAAAGAGAAACATACTCCTTACAAAGTCCTGGTTGTAGTGTTGTATCCTCTGTGGGACGTGTTCATAGGAAACAGTGAAACATACAGAGAGGCCTGATGACATCTCTGCCAACCGGCAGAAAAAGGAACTGCATCATGTCTCTATAAAGTTAAACTTAACAGATAATATATATGGTGTTAATACATCACGACATTTTGAGATTTGTCAAAAGTAAATAAAAAAAGACAATTTAGATCATTTATTTCAGAGATATTACACTGAAGCTACATAAAAACATTCAGCCAAATCCAATTGCCGACCTGTTGTTTAATAACTTTCAGAAACATGTAAGATTTTGTTTTTGTTTCCTGTTTCCTCCTGAAGACACATTTCAGGTTTGACAGCAAATCTGTTCAGGAAGGATTCCTCCCTGCTGAGTGGCGTGACTGAGTGTATCACACAAGTGTGTTTGTGTGTGGCTGAGAGTGAACCGACGTATGCCTGCGTACATGAAGGAGTCATGGAGTCCCACAGCATGCACAAGTGTGGCCATTTCTTGCTCTGATTTACTTTTTGATGACTTTGATTTGTTCAGATTCTCTCTGAGGTGAAACAACATGTGTGTCCTATAGTTCATCCAGGAAAGTAACAAAAGCACATTTACAAGTACTGAACTAAAGTACTATGAGTTACTCCTACTTCAACAGAATATTTCCATTTCATGCAACAATCTATTTCCATTTCAGTACTTCAACAGTTATTTTCACTCCTCCACATTTCTAAAACAGCTGTAGCCACAAATTACTTTGCAGAACAACCTTTAAAAATCCTCCAATGATAATACGATTTAAATTGCATTGAATCAACAACACTATGAATAATGCCCAGCACATTATTCTCTGTGAATCCTTTTCATTGCCCATACATTTGCATATTCGAGTTGAGTTGGTACAATCTTTTATTGTATATATATTTTCTTTATCATGATTTTTTTATCCTTGTTAATTATTTTTTCTCATTCTTTATACAATAAAATCAAGTAAATACATCTTTAAAATAGGATCTTTCAAAGACTTTCACCTCTGACTTTAAGTCATCAATGTGATAAATAGTGATGAGGCTGCGATTGCTGCTTAAGCAGGAGAATCAACCGCACAAAGGAAACTGTCGGAGGCAGACTGAGAGGCTGAACCAGGTGACAAGTGGAAGAGCTTGTTTGGCAGTCTCCCACGCTTTCTTCAACAATAACCGCCTTTAGTCACAAGTCGCATCACTGGTTCCATCCATAAACCTCCGCCGCTCTATGAAGCTCCCATGTGATGTATAAATAAGGCACACATTGTTGTCCGTGTAGTCTCAAGTCACAGCACCGCAATGGGTCTTTAAAGGTTGAGAAAGAGAAAGAAAATGCAGAAAGAGGATTTTGTTTGATTATACTAAAGTTTGAGTGCGTTGTCCACTCTGAAAGAGGCTGAAAACTGATAGTAAGACGTTTGAATTTCTTGATTTAGACAAACCACTTGTGTCTGAGGCCCGATGAGGGATTTCAACTGATGAGATTTCATCTTATCAGGATCTTACAGCAGCGAAGGCTGTCTTGCACAATCGCACTCGCTCACCACCAAAAATAGTAGAATAGTTTTGCATCTGATAATATCTGAACCGGAGAGCGTGATCCAAACTGTTTATTTTTTCAACGTTTTCCGTCATCGTGGTTCAACACTTACTGTATGTCTCTAGGTGTGTTTAAAATTAAAGAGGAGAGATTTTTTTCCAGGGACGTGAGTCTTAAAATAGTGCGTTGAAGCGACGATCATCACGTAGGAATGTTGTGTGTTCTGTTTGCCAGCATTCCTCAACACCTCACTCCCCTCAGACTTATAGCTAACTGTAAATACAACCGTTTGTACGCCGTCACTTTTCTATGGGATTAAACGTGTATCAGAATAGAGACTTAACCCAACAGTAGTGGGAAGATAAAGTAAGCTCACACCTTTTGGGTTGGCTGTAGGGAGAGCTCATGGGGGAGAACTCATGGGGGAGCTCTCCCCCATGAGCTCTCCCTATATTTGCATGTCGAAGTGTCCTTGAGCAAGACACTGTACCCCCGGTTGCTCCCCGGGCGCTTCACTGCAGCCCACCGCTCCTTAATAACAAAGGATGGGTCAAATGCAGAGAAGAATTTCCCCACGGGGATAAATAAAAGTGTACATTTCTTTTCCCTCTAATAACTCTAATATAATATGTTGGAGTGTAATTTGGGTAACACCTCCTTCTCCATTGCTCCATGAAATGCCTGTGGAGCTGCTCCTCAACGCCTTTCTATCAATCATGTGGCTGAATCCCTTACAGTTCACAGATCTTTATCTCAGCTCCAAATGAATCTCTCGGTAAATGAAGCTGACACAAGGGGGATATTACAGTGTTTTTAAATGTGTAAGGGAATCAAGGATTTGCTGCGGTTTGAGAATGTAACTGGTTTGAGTGTGAGTGTAGCTGGGTCACGTAGGTCGTATATAACATCGCAGAGCAGCTACTGTACTAATAAATCAAACCCCAGTCTCGTTGATTTGTAAACCTGAAGACTTCCCACAAGATTTATCAGATCCTGAAGGTGTTTTCTTTATTTCACTTGTAAATTTCTGATCTTAATTTCAAAGCAGGTTTATTGATCTGTGAATATTGCAAAAGTTACCGAATGAAATAAATTGGAAGGGTTTGCTTTGTTTGGTGGAAAGATTAATAATAATAAAAATGTCTATTTTGTGTCAGTTAAAACATGTACTTAAAACAACGTTATACTATTCATAATCCCCCTACAGAGACATTTCCCTGCAAGGATGATAACGAATATAATTTATTATATCTGAACTTCTACAGTAACATTTATTTTCTTTTTTTTCTTAGAATAAAATGAATGATGGGGGAATAAACGGGATGTAACAGTAACATTATATTGATCTGATGGAACTAATTGACCTGCTTTGTTCAGCCTTTGATAATAAATTAATGGAATTGCAAATAACAATACAATTAATTATAAAACACAACTTCTGAAACTAGTTCCCTATTTGTCAAACATTTCCACACACAACCAAAAACATATACACACAATACAAAATATTATTTTTTATACAATCCCTTATGAAAGCAAACACATCACAATTTCACACACAAACACAAAATGAAATTGCTCCATCACTGATGTGCTAAATATAAAACAATATTATCTAGAGTGTTTGCATTTCCATTTGTAGCATAATGTAAATAAAGACTATGTACACAAATGCAATGGGTAAACAAACACATTTGTTTAATCTCAATACTTAAGACACAAACACAATTACTTTAACTGAAGATGTCATGGACATAGTTACTGTATTGTACTGCTCACAAAATTACAATTACAGTCCATGAACACAAAAGAGCAAACTTGAATCTTATTTCTAGTGTTCAAGCTCTGATTTCTAAGTGATTTAATTGGTTACACATGTTTTTAAATATGCATTCTGGGTTCAGGTGATTGATGATTCAGTTTTTAGCAAACAGCACACATGCTTTTTGTTTTGAATGATTTTTCTAATGTAGATAACCATGTGTAGTATGTTTAAAAAGTGTATTAACTTGGTGTTAAGCAGACAATATGCTTATGGTTTAGCATATACCTGGCCAACAGATGAGTTACATCAAAAGTTAGTGGTTTAAATAAGTGTGCAACAATTACCCTTCTCTGTGTCTTTGCGTTTGCAAAAACTGTAATCAATCAATCAGTTATCAAAATAGTTGCCATTTAATATTCTGTTTAATAACTGAGTTACTTGCATAATAATAATGGAATAATAGTGTTCCCTTTATCTAACACATTGCACTGCACTTTTACTGCTTCTTTTTGCACTTCTGGTTAGATGCTAAAACTGCATTTCCTTGTCCTAGTACTTGTACTCTGTGCAATGACAATAAAGTTGAATCTGAATCTGAATCTGAATCTTTAAACAGATTCAATGGTCAGTAACATCCACAGCTCAGGGCTAAACATCAGCAGAGTTGTGAAGCAAAACACACACAAACACTCCAAAACACTTTGGGATCAAGAATCCCAAAATCCCATAACACCTGGACAAAGTACTGACCTGTTTCCTCCTCTCTGTGTATGTTGTGTGTGTGTGTGTGTGTGTGTGTGTGTGTGTGTGTGTGTGTTTGTGTGTGCATTATCTCATGTGTTTTAGGAGTTGCGCTGCAGCATGCGGGTCTGCCGTGCCCTCAGTGTTTGTTTTTACTGTCATCAGTGGGAACAGTGTGATACCATCTAACCTCGGCCTCAGCAATCCACTAAAAACATCACGACTATGGAGAGAGTGTAATGATCATAATAATCCAACACTTCATCATTTCAAACCTCAACTGTGATGTGTGCACATTTACGATGCCTGTTAACATTTAGTTTGCTAACGACCAACAGCATGATACTGATCTCAAAACACATTACAACACTTTGATTATTCATGTGAGCTCCTCAGCTATTTACCCAACAACAGCAAGCTTCACGGTGAGCTCCCAAGCTTCAAACCTAAACTGACGGTCCAGCATGACTCAAACAGACCGCAATACAGTTACAAGTGCTTTCGGCTGAGACAAGCGCACACATGCTAGAAAAGTGGGATGGATTTGCATCTTATTTCCATCCCAGTTTGATGCCTGCAAAGGGGCGGGACGTTACTAAAAACCAACTGTCTTCTAGGAAGAGGGAGGTGGGAAGGAGGGATGAGAGGGAGCTCTGGGGCGCTGAAGCCCACAAAGCAAATTGACAAAGATGTCCCAAAGCATACTGGAGGGTTTGAGTCGTTGGAAACTGTTGAGATCGGCTTCATGTTGCATCAAGGGTGTGCTGACACATGCTCGGATGTCCATTTGTCTTTGGTTTATTGCAGCACCTTTCATTTCTCACCGTATGTTTGTGTCTCTCTCCCAAACAGTCATGAGATCATCTCTTTGCTTTGGGCTATTGAACAGCAGCAACTACTGCACGCCTGGGTTACTTTCTGCTGGAGAGCAGACTTACATTGAAGCAACAACAAACAGGATTAAGCTGTATTTTCTTTCTCATTTGGCACGTGTTCAGGGGCTTTAATCCTGTTTTTAAGTCATTGAATGAAGGGAGTAGAGTATTTTTCACCTTTCTATAAACAACTGAAAGGCGTTAGCTGCTTCCAAAAGGTGTGCAGATACCTTAGATCCAACTGGAGAGAGTTGCAAAGTTTAGAAGCTGTGATTTTGAGTTTGAAACAGGGAAAAACTAATTAAATGTGAACAGAGGACCTTACAGACATACCATGTGACAAGGCTGGAATAGATGTCTGATGCGGTCAACCTCTAAGTTATCGCCGGGGGACTGGGCTAAAGTCTTGCAGCAGCACTCTGGGCCTCTTATAAATGATATTTAGTCATGCTAACGCAAGGCAGGCAAAGAAAGAATTACAGTAGTCCAGATGGGATGAAATTGAAGCATTTATAATCATCTCAGTTTGAGGTTTAAAATGAGCAAAACTCTTCAGGTGAAACAAAAAACATCAACACATCAAATACTTCATATACTGCAAGATGAGTTACATCTAAAGAAGGAACACATGTTTTCCTGCCCCTCAGGGACAAGAGTGACAGGGCACTCTGTTTTATCAGCATTACGTTGTAATTTTAAGCAAACCAATTTTAATATTTGGTAAGCTCGGGCTGAGGGTTAAGATATATATATATATATATATATATATATATATATATATATATATATATATATATATATATATATATATATATATATAATGTAATATCATCTGCATAGCAGTGATCATGTTACACCTGTTGGATTACTTTAGTTTTAGAATTGATCATAACATTTAGTCTATAAAGCCTTACAATACCTTGCTCTACTGTACCTCTACATCAGACCATGTTATGAAAATGAAATGTGTTATATACGTAAAGTTTTGATTGATAATATACCTTAATACTTGTACAAAGCATCGGAGATTGGACCGAGAACAGCACCCAGGGGGGCACACCAAAGGACAGATTTACAGATGAAAAAATCTTATCAGAGAGCTACTTAGTTATAATATTATATTCATCTAAATAAATAACTACTTTTGTCTTTGAAGCTACCAGAACTTTGGGTTCCGAACCTAGAGGTGGTAAATAACCAAGTACCTTTACTCGAATACTGTTGTTGAGAGGTACTACTTTACTCTAGTATTTACGTCATTACATTTATCTGACAGCAATAGTTATTAGTTACAGATTAAAAATACATGATACGTTTATTAAATTCAATGCATTGTTGAAGAGTTAATCTGGGGCTTGTGACCTCTTACAAAAAGTCCTTGTCATGTTTCAGATGTCTATGTATCGTCATCAGTTCCACCAAAGAGACATTTCTTCATTTCTCTCTATTTTGTTTATTGCGAAATTATAAATATCTCACAATAAAGAAAATATTAGAAAAAAGTCGAAGAGGTGATTACAAAGGTGAGTCACTTCTTTCCTCTCCAATTAATCATCTCACAACACTTCAGATTTATCTTTGGACCCTTTGGAGGGGCCAGACATTTAGGTTGAGAACCACTGGATGTACCTAACGGAACGGACCAGCTACAACTCTAGAATTCTCATTGCTGCATTTGTATTATAAACAGTGTATTAAGGTCATATACTAGAAGAGTCATTTTAATTTCGACATGTTCAGTGGATTTTCTTGATTATTCTGAACTTTTATTTAAGTTTGATTTTGAATGTTGGACTTTTACTGTTATGTAATGGGGTATTTTTGCATTATAGTATTTGTTACTTAAAGATCTGTGCAAATTTAATTATTTTACTTCTGGAGAATAGCTCAGTCGTTCTTTTCTCAGGTTTGATCCCACACTTTGATCCAACACTTTTTTTGTGTGTTTTTCCCTCATGGTTTTGGCCTCTCAGCTCTTTGTCAAGTCAGCATTAAGTCTGTCCCACCATCAGCAGCCCAGGTACATATTCCCAGCCTCGCAATTACACACACACACACACACACACACACACACACACACACACACACACACACACACACACACACACACACATATACACACACATCCACGTATCCCTCCCTCACTGTATTATCCCATGTCCTCAGTGCAAACACAAACAAGCTCCAGGTGAATCAGGTGTCTTTCCACTGGGATAAATAAACAGTAAAACAGGATCCAGGAGCAGGAGGTTGAGTCTGTGTGTGCGTGTGTCTGTTTGTGTGTGTGTGTGTGTGTGTGTGTGTGTGTGTGTGTGTGTGTGTGTGTGTGTGTGTGTGTGTGTGTGTGTGTCTGTGTCTGTGTGAGTGACAGAGAGAGAGAGAGAGAGAGAGAGAGAGAGAGAGAGAGAGAGAGAGAGAGAGAGAGTGAGTGTGGAGGGAGGGAGGGGGATTACAGTTAGTTTCTCTCTCAGTGTGTGTTGTTTGGAAGAAACTTTGAATATTGCTGATAGCATCTTCTAAGCTCCCTATGTCTCTAACAAAGCTGTTTGTTTTCAGTGAGGGTGATTCTTTGATCTCATGTTTGGGGGTTTATGTTTTTTTAAAGTATGTTTATTCTTCTAATCTTTTCTTATCATAATCATCACAGCTTGTCGAGGAATATGAAAAGTAGAGGCAATGCAAATATAGTATGTCACATATATGCTCACAGCAGCTTAAAATATATCATTGATGTGTGTGTCAAGTTGAAAACTAATTGTTGAAATCTTCTAGCCTTCCATTAAACTGTAAATTAGATGTTCACCGTTAAGAGTGGCCGCCTGATTTGGTTTCATGGTTATTCATCGTTTAATTTGCTCTCTTGGATGATTCTGGAGGTTTTGGCACAGGTTTTCTTACCTGCAGCTGTGCAGGCTGATGCTAATCTGTCCTCCAAGATAATGTAAACATCTGTGTTGTCATCCAGTAACGGTGACACAGGTGGGAGTGAAATGAGGAAAAAGGTTGACTTAAGGAAGATGGAAAACTATAACTGATAGCCACATGAGTAAAGGTCTGTATACATTTGGTCACCTAAACTCAATTTACCTACTTTTATATCATAATTTACACAAAACACAAAATCGTCTAAATAATCAATTGATTCTCATGATCTGCAACATGTTTTGAAGCTATTATTCAGTCCAGGTAATGGAATATTCTCTATTCTGGAGCTTTCGACCATATCACAGGATCTGTCTCAGGAGATGTAGTTTGCACAGTTGTCATTGAATTGTAGATGATCAGATTTCTATTTTTCTTGCAATTAATTAAGTACAGTATCACCACAAACACATCTCTACCACTGTATCAAATATATTAAATTGCCTTAATCCATTTTTTAAATGCATCTATCCAATAAAATGGACTGATATCGGTGCTGATTCTGACATTTTAAGCAGACTGAGTATCGGCCGTGACGTTAAAGGATAGGTACACAACTTTTCAAGTCTGTCTCTGACTTGGAAGAAGACTGTAAGTAACTATATAATATAATCACTTGAAGTCAGACTGCTGAAGCCTCATGTTATATTAAAATGAACTTCTGAACACATATTGTACTATCAAGCCGTCTGCATTTTGTTTCACATCTTTTATGTTGGAAACCCGTTAGTGAAGGATGTATTTATCCACAACAAATCCTTTTTTAATGTTCATTTGAACCTGACTACAAATGTTGAACATACCCCTTAAAAAACAGCTTCTTCATCCATTTAAATGTTTAGCCTTATGTTAACTTGCATTAATGACTATCAATGAGTTTCCAGGAGCTCCCTGCAGTGATGTTTACAAATTTTACATTTTGGGAAAAGAGAGTCCAGGAATCCGATCAAACCTGCCCACGAGATCATTTTTATAACTCAACCAGAAAGACAACCATTATTATAATGCTGCAGTGGCAATGCCCAACAGACTGTTCCCTGCTCCTCCAGTCCTTAAATGAGCACCCCACCACAGGTCTGTGTAATGTATCAGTTGTGATTCAGTTGTAATACTGGTGCATCCTTGTTTTTGTTCACCCTTCAGTCCTTTTTATCTTTTAATCACCTTTTTTTTCTTTTTTTTACTTGCAACTCTTTAGTCACCTCGTCTTTTCAAAAATAATGTAGTAGTTCAACACACATTTCTTTCTCAATTAATAACCCAACACGATAAAGTCCCAGCTGTTTGTGAACCCTGCTCCTCCTCTGGCTCCCTCTACTCAGGTAGGCCACCAGGTGAGCCAATCACAACCTCAGAGAGGGTAATTGACAGTATGGCCCCGCCCTCCCGTCCACCTGTAATCCAATCCGCGCGCCTGTCACAGGTAAAACCGGCCTTAATTTCTCAGCATAGTCCCAAAAAAAGCGAGAAAAGCCGACAAAACCCGTTCTCTCAGAAGGGGACACCGTGTTTGTTGCCGCAGCCCTCATCCAGAGTTAGCGGCGGAGTTTTCCACGGCAAAGAAGACGGATCGGATTTTCAGTACCAACTAGAAAGTCCAGTTCGACCGACCGAAATGTCACAGGAGCATGACAAGTAAGTGTCCTGACTCTGCATTTACAGCATACACAACGACCACGAGACTTTATAAGCTTGAAAATACTATTGTGGGACATTTTTATACTGTTTTTGTGAGTTTATGGTACTGATGGATTCTTTAAAACACGGTCCACCTCTGACCTGCAGCTGCTGTTTGATGTTTTAAAACATGTGTTCTGCTATTTAAGTATTCTTTTTAGGATTATTTATCATAGTTTTTTTTTTTAGGGTGAGTTTACTTTAAGACTTTGCTGCCAAGCTGGAAGGCGATTGTATCTCATAGTTTCCCATGGTGTAACTCCGCTGATTTCACCTGTCATGTTCAAGCCTGTACAGGTGTATCTCCACCTGTTGTGCGAGCAGAGGCGCCTGTTAGAATAAAAACTGTCCCGTGATAGAGGTGGGCGGTTTATTGTTTGATTTTGCTTTAAGCTCTAACAGTTATGTGGATAGTCTCGATGATGTTTGTTTAGGAATAAGCATGAACCTCAGCAGCGTGATGTCAGCTAAAGAAACTGGCTCTGCAGATGGTTCATTCATGACGGAATGTTTAGCTTCACTAAAAAGTATTTATATATACTTTATATAATATGAATATTGGTAAAAAAAATGCTTTACCTATATTTTGTTTGGTATTTGAGGCCAATAACGAGGGACGTTTTGAGGGGAGTGAAATTGTACACCTGCTAGGCGTTGGCTCGACTTTACTAACATAGACAGTAGTCTAAGCAAGCACAGGGCCATATGAGGATAGTAGATTGTACACTACATGACGAAAATGTGTCAAACATTTGATACCAAATGCATTGCACAGTTCTCTAAATGTTGTGACTTTTTTTGTCATGCTCTTGTGCATTAAAAGAGACAAAAGCGAAATAATGCTGAAATCTAATTTTAATCTCTCTCTGAAAAACAATCAAACTCCTTTTTTGTTGTTTTAGTAATGGATTACATGTCCTTCGAGTTTTATTGCCAGTAAATAGTGGATCTTATCAGGTTGCCTTTTATGAATAGCACAATTAGATATAGGATTACTAATTATCACTTAGCTTTGACCATTGAGAGGAAAAAAAGCTTTATTTGTTGTAGATACTCAACATGGAAACTGAGCCGTCCGTTTAAACTTTGTCATAATCACTTTGCAGTGGCAGAAAATCAGGCAGTTGGATTTAGAGGTCAGATGATTGAAGGTGTATTATAAGTGTGAGTAGCTTCCAAAGTTTGACAAGGAAAGCTAATGATAGATGAAACTTTAATTACAAGAGCTCGACTAATTACTTAACTTTGTTGGTTCACCACGTCTAAGTAAATATAAGCTGAGCAAACATTACAATTTAGTCTGAGTTCAGTATTGAAATGATCAATGTGTCTCACTTGTTGAAATTGTGTATTCATTTCTTTTTAAATTTAAGACGTTTACCTAAATTCAATGAGCTTGAATGAACACGTTACCAGCAGATGAGACACATCAAAACACAAGCTTGTCTGTTCTTATTGGTCCAACTGAGTCCTGTTTACAAAGCAATGACTCTAAAGGACTCACAAGATGGAGGAGGAATAGAAGGAGAAATACGCTGCCAGTGACTTTGAATAAAAACTCATGATTCTCTTCCGAAAACAGTAGCATGGCGCTGGAATGTGACCGGGTCAGTTGCGTCACTTGCGGTCAGCTTCTCAGCCAATGAGAAGTTCCTGAGTCGTCACACCGGACGAGCCTGTAGAGCATCTTTTGCTGGAGACACCTTAATGGTTTGATGGCTGAGATTTGTTACACAATCCTTGAAAAGCTTGAACAACAGGTCTGACATATAAAGAACAGCTACGTGGTTGATTGCTCTCTTTTATAACCTGTTTGTCTGTTCTGAACGAGGTTGTTGTGATTGTAGGTTTTGGCTTTGTGAATTCGTATGAAGTCAGTGAGGTAACTCAAACTGTCGAATGCTTGAGAAGAAGCTCATATAAGGAGAAATTAATCCCGGAGTCTATATTTGCTGTTTTTTAAACATGTATGAGTAGTGTACCTTAAATTAAACTTTGAAATGCATTGGAAAAAAAGCTCTAACATCTTAATAATTAATTTGCACGTCACTTATGAAACTCTGTCTTTTCACAGTAAGCGTGCGGTCCTGGTTCTCCAGAATGAGCCGGGCTGTGGTGGACAGCGTCGCTCCTTCACCACAGAAGACGAAGCCTGGAAATCCTTTTTGGAGAACCCGCTGACGGCTGCCACCAAGGCCATGATGAGCATTAACGGGGATGAGGACAGCGCCGCAGCTCTCGGCCTGCTGTACGACTACTATAAGGTAATAGGAACGACTTACCAAGGGATGTGGAAGCAATCAAAAGTGCAACGTCTTGTATCGGGGAGGGGGGGGGGGGGATCCTGACAGGCTTTACCTATATGATCTTTTTCCATACTGCCATCTGACCACTAAGCAGCATCTGTGAGGCAGAGCTTATGTCATGTAACTGATCTATAGCCAGCAGGATGACCCAGCTTGTTGCATGTGATGTGGTCAGACGCTGAGCGGCTGTGTTTACCCTTCTATACAGGTGCCCAGGGAAAAGAGAACAATAACCCAAAGCAAGCCAGAAGGCCTAGTCTGTGATGTGGATCCCAACAAAAGGTAAACAACAGCACGAAAAGCAGAGGGGAACCACGGCATGAAGGGAACTGCACACATATACATTTGTGAAGGAGCACATTGTTTATCCAAAACCTCTCTTCAGGACCAAAAACAGCCTTGTTTTTAGCTTATTTAGGAGTCTAATTCACTATATGTGCACACTATAAAACACAAGGTTACACTAACTTTATTCATCAGGTGATGTCCCTGACATCAAGACTTATTTTTCAAGAGAAACCTGAGAGTAAAAAACAGTCAAAGTCAGACAGTCGCACAAAAAACGATTGACAAAAGACAAGCTTAAATATCATAAAAATAACACATAGAGCTTTAAATTCTCAAAGCAGAATAAAATAAAATAATTAATGGTGTATAGTACCTGAATACATTACTTTACATTACATGCGTTCATATTGGTTGTATAAGGGTAATAAATATACTTTTTGTCCCTAAATTGGTTGCACAGCAGTGAAAACTAAGAATAAATAACACATATCTCATGAGCACATATACACAAAGAGTAAAGTACCAGTAAAATAACAACCACGTATCAGTTCAAATATGATTTAAATTATAATAAAGGTCCTGAAATGGTAGATGTGCTCATATCAGGGTATAAGAACAAGTTTTTAATGTTAGTTTTGGTTAATGAGATTCACAATAAACCAGATAACACCAAACATTCAGTGCTATGTGCTGTTTTGTTGCAGACATCAGATCCAGGCCGGACACCACCCCATAGAGCAACATCAGGAAGGTGGTATGGAGAGCAGGATCCAGGTCCTCAAGGGGCCCTTCAATATTCTTCAGCTGGCCCAGGACAAGAGGGCCCAGTTCCCCTTACCAGGTCTGTTCACATAGCATAAACAATAGCATAAACAGACACGAGCAGCTTAAAAACTGTAAATCTGATCGTCAATTTGCTGATTTTGTCTTTTCAGACACGACCGTCACCGTTTCCATTGCCGCCGTGCCAAACTACCCGTCCGTCAAGACAGAGATGCCCACTCACGGCTTCTCAGTGACCGTGCCAAACAACTGTGCCGAAACCGACGGCCATGTGGGCGTCTATGGCCGCCAGCTCACCCACAACACGGTGCAGTTCAGTCCCAGCACCCATTCCCGTACGCCCCCCGACTCCACCTTCTCCGAGAGTTACAAGGATGGTTCCCAGGAGGTGTGTGTTTCGATCCCCCTCTTTCTAAACCCCACTAATGCTCTCCCTAAAAAAAACCTCCTTCCTCTGTTCTCCGCTCTCAGATCTCTCCCATCACACAATGGGATATTCACCTGATCCCATGGAGCCAGCGGTGGGCTCAGCCTTCCCTGGTTTTATTTGAACATGCCAAAATAGCGGCTAGTGTGTTATTATGCCATTGTCTCACGAATAAAGTGCTGTACTCTTCTCCTACAATAGCCAAAGCCCTTTCTCTCTCCTCTTTTTCTATTTTACCTGGAGGCGAATTACTTGAGAAGAGTAACCCAACAAAACGCCTGTACAGAAAAATGTGAGAGGGAGGTGGGGGATTAAAGGAAGGCCATTAAAATGAAAATAAATCATTAAAAATCATAGCATAGTAGCTGTTTAATATCCTCTTTTTGCTAGGCCTTAACTCTTTATCTGTTTTCTTTGTGCATTGCAGGTGTATTCCTTCTCTGAGGATATCCAGTTACGTATGGCCTCCATGACGCCTGAGGACTACACTCAGTTTAACACCTTGCCGGGGTAAGTCGCTCTGCCGCCTGCCCACCGTCGGACTTCCACCGCCTTTCAGCATTTTAACACAACAGCGCAGAATGGCCCCATTCATGGCAGTCACAAGGGAGCCACCGGACTACCCTCCGTGTGAAAGACAAGAGTCTGCACACACGGGCGTTATCTGGCCCCCGCACACTGATTTTAAAGCCACGTTTTAGATGCAATTGATAAATGACGCGTGCCCCATTATGCTTTGGTTTTTGAATGCTATTGTTGCATTGTCACCCAGTTTTAAAGAAAATAAAAGCCTTTTCTACATGTCTTATTCCTGATGTTTACTTAATCCTGCTGCTTTTTTTTAATCGTCTTTTAGGAATAACTTTGAGTACACCCTTGAGGCGTCCAAGTCTCTGCGTCAGAAGACAGGTGACGGGACGATGACGTACCTCAACAAGGGCCAGTTTTACCCGATCACCCTCAGGGAGGTTGACAACAAAGGAATGCAGCAGCCCATTACCAAAGTCAGGGTAAGAATACGAAATACACCTAAAACTAGACAACATAGGATGAATCACGTTAATCAAATGCTAAATTATCATTTTAACCTCTGACGTTGTCATTGTATGTGCTCATCCATTGCCAGAGTGTAGTGATGGTGGTGTTCGGAGAGGAGAAGTGCAGAGATGATCAGCTGAAGCACTGGAAGTATTGGCACTCCAGACAGCACACCGCCAAACAGAGGTGTCTGGACATTGGTAAGAACCACTATTTTTATTTAAGCTGTCAATCACGTAAAACATATGTACTATTTGGTGGAACAAGAGTGCTGCAATAATGTGTCAAATTAGCAGTTGAGCAGTATAGTTAACAGGAAAGAAGTGTGTTGCTATGAATTAATTCTGCAGCCTTTAAGAACTCAGCATGTCATAAATAAATAAACAAAGTTTCCCGACACTTTTCCACTTTTTCACACTGCTATTAAATTCACGAAACATTTGTTTTATTGTGACAGCTGACTACAAGGAGAGCTTCAACACCATTGGTAACATCGAGGAGATTTCCTATAACGCCATTTCCTTCACCTGGGACACCAATGATGAGGCCAAAGTAAGACCAAAAACACAGAGACACAATATAGAACTGAATGACGCCATGTTCAAACCACAAGGCTGCTTCATTTGTTTCAGAACAGTGTTTGGTCCACAGGGTTTTCATAAACTTCCTTGTCTTGAACTCTTAATACCAGCCTTGAACTTTTCACATCAACACTCCTAAAACCTTAAGCCAAAATTCCTCCTTTTCTTTTTAAGGTATTGTGTGTTTTTTGCCAAAGACCAGAATTTAGGTTTCAGGTGTTAACATGTTTGTGATCATCAGCAGCTTTGTTCATTGTGATCCTCCAAAATAGTCGTTAAAGAACATCGAGGCCTAAATAGAAGCGTGAGGATGCCGTCACGACATCCCTCCCCTCCTCTTGTGTGTTTAGTTTTGTTGCGCGGAGACTTGGAAGTGTGCGGTGAGCGTTTTCTTGACTCGGACCATTGTGATGCTGTGTGTTAAGGTTTTCCTGCACACCAGACAGGTGCAACAAAGGGTGCTGGAATGAGGAAACTCAGCAGGGGGGGACAGAGACTGGATCACACAGTTAACAAATAAAATCCTGTTCAACGGGTAGCAGAGATGACTGAAAAGAGGAGCTCCTGTCCTCTCTTCCACTTCCATTTTCTCACTTGTTGTTGACCCTCGTGTCGGCGCTCTCTGGCACCGATCCACTGTCAGCCCGAGGTGGAGGACGACCAACAAGCTAAACAGACGAAGAGACAACATGGCGCCGCTGCTCTTCTCCAGTGTCTTGCAACTTAAATAGTCACAGGCACAAATGTCTCTCGCAGACACACACACACACACACACACACACACACACCAGGATGTGCCTTTAACTGTCTCATGACTCGAGGCCTGTGTCCATAGGATGTTCATCCTTGTGTGTATTTTTTTTAAGCACCACCCCGCCGCGTTGTTTGAGCATCTGAGGTGTTGGATGACAGATGAAAAAGTGTGTGTGTGTATATTTACCTCTCTTTCTCATTTTCTCTCTGTGTGTGTGAGCAGGTGTTTGGCTTTCCCCCAAGGGTGATTTGCTCCGCAGCATATATGTATTGTGGTGTGTTTGCAAAAGGCCTCCCTTATGTGTACCTGCTCTGGGGCAGTTAACGGATGTTATCAAAAATGATGACAATTATTTCTTTAATGCTTTTAATACAGTATAAAGCAGCCACAAACCCCAAATACATGAAAATATTGTAGAAAATATAGCTCACACAAACAATTTAATAAATACAATTACATGTAAAGGGATTGTATTCCAACTTGACAGACACCGTGACATGAGCTTAATTATATATATATATATATATATATATATATATATATATATATATATAATTAAGCTCATGTCACGGTGTCTGTCAAGTCAATATATATATCTCATTGATTCATCGATGAATAGACCAACCCCATGCACAAATACATTCACTAAGATAACTTTTTTCTTGGCCTTTCAATAACATCTATATTATCTGTGATGTTTGCTGCTGACCCCTCGGTTTCTTTCTGTTCGTTATGTTATGATAGTGTGTTTTGTTGACACAATGATAACCTGTTTTCAATACAAGCCCAGGAGGACAAGGGAGCATCTCCACGAGAGAAAGTGAGCCTGTGATGACTGTAGTTAACCAATGGAGGGCAATACAGAGCTGCAGAGCCTACTTCAGTGTTTTACTATGATGATAATCTGAATGATGGAATGATTCATGAAAACCTTCATGATTTAGAAGCAGCTATTATAGAAATAGAAGACGATGCTTGTCGACAATTTTATTGTTTATGTTTGTTTCGACAACTTTGTACGGGTGAAGTTGGACATTTTCTCCATATTTTAAACACAACCGTTCCTCCTTTCACAGATCTTCATCTCCGTCAACTGCCTGAGCACCGACTTCTCCTCCCAGAAGGGCGTGAAGGGGCTTCCTCTGAACCTGCAGATTGACACCTACAGCTACAACAACCGCAGCAACAAGCCCATCCACCGCGCCTACTGCCAGATCAAAGTCTTCTGTGACAAGGGAGCTGAGAGGAAGATCCGAGACGAGGAGAGGAAGCAGTCCCGCCGAAAAGGGAAGGTCGCCGAGCTTAACCCTAGCCTTGCCTGTGAGTCACTCAGGAGTACTTCACCTTGTATAACAAGCATGAGCGGGGGCCTGAAACTGCTATTATTTTCCCACCTAATCCCAGAGTTTAACTGTATTAGTGTCGGTTACACTTCATAACAGATGAAAAAATACAACACCTGGGCTCTTTCTCACCCCAAATCATCGATGAGTTTTGGTCTTAAAGCTGCAGTAATCATAATTTGTAAGTGAATGTTTGAAATTAAATGATTGTCATGTGAGAGTGGACGCTGGAAGTGATGAACCACTCACATCACTCCTGTCAATATCAACCTTCTGATGAACCCACTGTAAGCTGCCATCCCAGGCAGACGAAGTAGGGAGTAGCTGGAAACCAAAACACAGCTAAAATAGAGTGAATATTGTCCATAAATGTGCCCAGACACACAACTCTAAATGCTTGAGTTGCTCTGTTTGTGGGGTGTGTAAATGACTTTACGTTATAAAGGGATTCTATGTCAATGTTGTACAGCTTATTGTGCTGCTCCCAAGTGGCCATAACAATACATTAATGCAGATTTTAAAGACGCATAATGGAAACCTGATGAAAGACTAAACGGCTCCCTGTTGTGTCTTTTCCTCCCAGTTGCAGATGCCAAAGTCCCCATCCTCCAGAAGCGCAACGATGTGACCATCTTCAAGATGATGACTGACCACGAGACCCAGCCCGTCCTTTTCATTCCTGACATCCACCTCTCTACCTTCCAGCGCCATGTGAGTGCCAGTCACAGACGCACACGACTCCACCATGGATCAATATGTCTTGCCTTTTATTTCTGCCCACAAACATTTTTGTTTTGCAACATTCGGAGCATCCTAGATGGTCCATAAACAGTTTAGTTTCTGCCTCCACACACTCATCAGGCAGCTGGGTCGAGGTGACATGCTTGCTTGCTAGTTGGCAGGAACATTGAGTTCTGGTTTAGAGCTTTGAGTCCTACGTACTGATGGCTGTATTTCAAACTGCTTACTCACCGGATGAATCATTTACCAGTGACTCAAAACAAACCGAGGGTTTCAGAAGATACTACCTGTTCTTCTAAAATTATGTGTTCGTATGCTCAGAGGAAAATAAAGAGATATATTTAGAGATTGAGAGAAGACTGCAGACTGCAGTGTTGATGATGTGGAGATGCTGTATGTGGAAGATTTTACCGACCCGGTTTCTCAGGTTTTAATCTTCCTCTGACTGGACTCTGAGCTTTGCTTCTTCCAGTCAGGATGAACATGTTTGTGTGTGTTTGTTTGTGTGTGGGCCTGCCCTGTATACATTATTTCAGGCACTTTTCATGTCTTCTTTGATATTTAGGATGAGCTGATATATTTGTAGTAAATGAAGGAATTAAATCATTTGACTACTACTGACCTTTGACTGCCCCCTTCTGGCCACGTTGTGAACTGTCCCAGCTGAGTAACTAAGTCTACCCTGGCTGAGGGAGGGACAGAAGGTTATTTTTGGTGTTACCACGACATTGAACCTGACTGAACTGCTATCAGTTTCTGATAAACTCTGGGTTTACAGGGTTCCCTCTCAGAATAGAATACTATTAAAAGCAATTCCTGCAATCATTACAGTTGCTGAAAAAAAAGGCTCCAAGAAAACGTGCATTGCAGGATAATAATTTTACCATGAATATTAGGTACACAACTCTCAGATATCTACAGCTGAAACTATTCACAATTCAGTCATCTTTGATACTATATATAGTTGGTAGTTGTTTTTTATCCATATTTTCCATATGAGTTAATTTCTCCGTTTCTGTTTCCTCTGCAGACTTTCCCAACCGAAGACGGAGAGGAGAGGTAGGTTCACAGAGGCCCTGATATTACACTCGCTCTTCTCACAATTGCTTTTAAAGTCGTTTTGAAGTGAGACAACCTTTTGGTTCCTTCCCAGTAAAAGGAATACAGAGCTACATATGCTGTTTCTAGGAAATGATCGTTGGCATTGTGTGCATACGAGTCAGTTTTATAGCCTGTTAGCTGGTTGTTTGTATTTCAGTACTGATTCGTGTATGTGTCCATTGCAGCTCGGCCATGAAGAGACCCTTCAGTGATGAGGAGTTTGGTTCAACTCCAAACAAGATGGCGAGAGGAGGGGAACCAAAGAAAGGTACTGTGTGTGTGTGTGCGTGCGTGTGTGCGTGTGTGCGTGTGTGTGTGTGTGGCTGTCATGTAATGTAATGCTTTGACTGTTCACATGCATCAGGGGAGTTGTGCTCTTTTCAGAGGACACATCATTGTGTTAAAGTGTGTATTTGCTGTAGTTGGCCCCTAGAGGCAACACACACACACACACACACACACACACACACACACCACCTTTACACCAGGAGGCCTCTTATTAGGAATAATCACACACACGTGCATGCACTGTGTCTGACTCTTTGTCTCTTTCCTTTCTGCCCTCCTCCCTCTCTCTCTCTCTCTCTCCCTCCCTCTCTCTCTCCCCCCCCCCCCCTGAGCCATGTGATTCCAGGTCTTTCAAAACACATACACGT
The DNA here is from genome assembly GCF_009769545.1 of Cyclopterus lumpus. NCBI lineage: Eukaryota > Metazoa > Chordata > Actinopteri > Perciformes > Cyclopteridae > Cyclopterus > Cyclopterus lumpus. The sequence continues at coordinate 12,003,323 of NC_046987.1, read as the reverse complement.
GTCCAAGGCCTCCACTGAACCAACAAAATACCACTGATAACTACGTGCACAGCACACACTTGTAAACAAGTCCATGCCCTTTCCTCTATATACTATCATAGGCAAGCAGCAAGCTTTTTTTCAATAATAAAATGTGTTAATACATGCTTTAAGATGTGTTATATCTTATAGGCTTCAACTTGATCATTTAAATATACCTGCATACCTCACTACACTATACGACCATAAAATAAATCTCAAATCAAAGTCAAAAACTCAGTCAGCTTTATTTGTCATTTTTTCGATGACAAAGATCTGAAATTGTGTTTCTCCCCTTCTCCAACATAAAGTGATATGAAATGGAGCATTATTCAGCAAAAAGCATGGTCAATTTGCCACCTGAAATGTACCTTAAATCTAACTAAATAGAGTAAAAGGTTTTGGTGAAGTTTTAGATAATCTTTCCACAATAGCTGTTGTGTTTTTCCAGTTAGAAAATTGTCAGTGCTGCAATGGTTTGAAAGGAATTCTGTTGACGTTCGAGTGAAAGAGAGAACTGCCAATTTGTTGAACAGCTTCCATGAAATGATGTCCGTCCCAAAAAAGGTTAACCATGGCAGCTCCAGACCATTGTGAACTGTGGCCTATATATGTTGTAGCATTATGAAACCCCACCATACAGTCACTTGCCATACTGTCTCACTTCTTTCTTATATGGTTTTGCTGCATCCTGGAGCACAAACAAGTGAAAAAAGTCCTGTACACATAGTTCCGTCTTTAAATAATTGTTGTATTTAGAGGCCAAAACAAGTTGGAAAACAATATGAGAAATTCTATTTTGGGCATTATCTATTTAGAGAAGACTGAGCGGTGGGTCTGCCCATGTATAATGATTGTGCTTTCTAGGTGTGTGTTGTCTGGGCCCAGTGCCACTTCTTTGAGTGCCTGAAAAGTCTGGCAGGGGAGTGTTTAGTTTATACAGTACATCTTCAAATTCACTAATGGATTACACATACTGTATGTGTGCATGTGCTTCGCCGCTTCAAAATGGAGACAGGGAAGCAGTAAAGCCACAAATCCTCAAACTCACACAAATGAACCAAACCAGCAGTCGAGCTCTTCAGACTGACGCAAATGCTCGCTTCACGCCTGCAAGTGACTTTTGTCTGAGGCCAGATTAGGAGGTTGCTTTTGTGTCCGACCCATGAAAATACTTTGCTTTAACACATTCTCATCTCTTCTTTCTCTTTTTCCCCACACAGTGCTGCTGTACGTGCGCAAGGAGACGGAGGAGGTGTTTGATGCCCTCATGCTGAAGAATCCCACGCTGAAAGGCCTGGTGGAAGCTGTAAGTTGACTTCAGGTCATCGTACCGGTTATGGCTGGAACTGCGCTGCATGATTTAGTTTTATATTGGAGGTCTCGGGCCAATGCACTTGAGACCAAGTTCCCGCTGTGTGTCAAAGAAACAACGGCAGGTTAACTAAGCTGTAAGAGGACACAGACTCTGGATTGGGGGAAATCAAGTGTGTATTGGGGGAGAAAGAGAGAGAGAGAGAGAGACAGTTAAAAAGGGACAGAGGGCGATGCTTAAAGCAGTAATGCGGGGTGGGGTGGGGGGGGGGGGGGGGGTGGGAAAAAAGTTTAGGAAAAGTGCAAGTGCTGGAGAGAGAGCAGAAGAGGAGAATGTGAGACAAGGGTGGGTAAAATGCAAAGACAGAACCATAAAAAGAGGCAGGTGTGAGGCTACTTTCAGCTTCAGTAATTATGGAGAACCAACAGTGGAATCGATTGCTATAACAGTTGAACCAGATGTCAGTTCAGGATTAGAATTTTCTACTTTTATGTTTCTTTCAATAATCTAACATTGATTTGTGTTTGTTTTTTCAACCAGATTTCAGAGAAGTATGAATTACCTTTGGATAAGGTTGAAAAAGTCTATAAGAAGTGCAAGAAAGGGTTAGTATGCTTTATTAACACTGCATTACAATGTGTGTAACACTTTGTGAAGGACCAAAACTGACATTAATTAATAACCAGATAAATGAGTTATATTCTTCCTTTAATAGTATTTTCTTCAGGGGCTCTCTCAAATTTAAAAAAATAATGTTAATAGGCAAATAATGCCAAATGTAGTTCTATAGTCTATAATGAGTGTCAATCAAGCCCTTGGCTTTCCCAGATTCATCATTGGCTGATTTATGTCATATCCCTTTGACAGAGAGGCCAACACTGCTTTACACTAGTGCCAAACCACACTGACACATCTTGCCTGATTTAACTTCCAAACATCTTTCTAATGGGTATTTATTTGGTAATTTGTGAGTTAATTGAACTTTAGCAATCAGAATCGTTGCTGCTCTGACGCACATCAGCCAATCATGAGCTGTAAGAACAGACCCACACAGGCTTGATTGACATAATTGGGATGTGGAAGGTAAATTAAAGTAATCATATTTGCATATTGAATGTAGAGCCATGGTCTTGGGCAAAACCTTAAAGGAATGTTTGACATTTTGGGAAATTATTATCATTATTAAAGTTAGAAGAGAAGATTGACACCACTGCTATATTTTTGCAGCAAAAATGTGGCTGTAGCTTAGCTTAGCACAAAGACTGGAAACAGTGGGAAATAGCTAGCCTCGCTCTAATCAAAGGGACGCTAACTGGCTGCAGCAATATGTTCAATAAAGAACATTTCCCAAAATGTTAAAGTTTTGCTTTGAAAGTAGATTATTGTCAAATTATTTTACAGATCCATCCAGTAGATTGATTTCTCCATTTTTTGTGTGTGCTGTTTAATAGAGGGCATTAGTCTTTGTTTTGTTGAGGATGAAATGAACTGGTCACTAACAACCATATCTGTTTTATAATAGGATCCTAGTGCACATGGACGACAACATCATCAAGCACTACTCAAACGAAGACACCTTCCAGATCACCATGGAGGAGATGAGCGGCATGTACAAACTTACCCTCACTGAGATCTGATTGGATGGGAGGAGGTGACATCACCCAGACCAGAGGGATGGAGGACGAATGAAATGGAGCCGTCAGGAGTAGTGGTTTACACGTGTAGCTATGCAGTGATTATGGACTTGATTTCCAACTTAAATAATGGTGTCTTTGTGCTGTATTAACATCAAACTAATTTTAAAGTCCCACAAGAGGTATTTAAATAAGCCTTAGCTCTTAATAAATCACAATGTTGATTAGATATGGAAGTTATACATTTTGATTCATTTAAACAAAATTATAATAATAATTGTGCATACGAATCAACAAGTGAAAACAGGTTTCATTGTTATGACATCTCTATTTTGTATTCAGTAAGTTGCACCTCAGATAATAATGCCTACGTTTGTCAATGTGTGTGCAGAGCATTTGTGGTGCTGCTATACCTCATGCTATGCAAGCAGCAGTGTTTCTTTTTGTGAGGGAAACGGCTTGTCTTTTGCTTCCTGAAGCCATAGCACTGATGATTACAATCTGTAAATACAGTGATTTTGTGCCCAAAAGGAAGACAGCAACTTGTTGATGGAGCCCAAGTGGTTCAGTGTATTAATACAAAACAACATGGCAGTATTTAGTGTGCAAAACTCTTCAACCATCATACAATTAGAGTAGAATAATGTAAATGGTTTTTTTTAGCAGAGGATACATGTTGTTTGTGAATGAAATGACTTAAAATATGTTTTTTGTTCGATCAATATAAAAATAGCCTCTTTGTAAGTATTAAATAGTCACTAAATATTGATCGATAACGATGCTAAAACACAGCCACCGTTCTCCTGTAGAGTAGTTTTCTGGATGTTGATGAAATAGGTCAATGAATGTCGAGTACAGTCAGGCTGTTCTGGAAGTGCAATATGACATTTAGGTTCAGACACATTCAGAAAAACCTCTCCTCTATTGCCATAACTACGGTATATGATACATATTATCTGATAAACAGATTTTTTAAAATGGAAATATTGTTGTTTATATCCACTGAAAAAATGGATCTATCTGATCCCTTCTTTTGTATGTCAGTACTTATTGTGTATATATTTATTGAGAGATGGATGTGGGTCATTGTTTTTTTAAATTTACTATATCCAAATTTCTATTATTCCTATTAATATAATGTTTTTTTTTCTTCTTTTTATATGAAGTTATTCTATGTCAAGGGACAAAAAGTTATTAATGTGATTTTTGTAATGGGTTTGATGTACAAAGTGCCCAATAAAAGTTCTCTAGCAGCTTCTGTTTTGGTTGTCTGAGACCTTCTCTTCTTTGTTTTCTCTTGTACTGTCTGACATATTTCATTCCTTTTCAAACATCACCTCCAAATTCAACTCAAAATTGTAAATTTTTACAACCGTCTATGAATAGGAAATGGTTTTCAATATGTTTTAGTAGATCTGTCTGGTTGAAGGGTTGAGCTGCAGCAAAGATTAACTTTGCCATGCCAGTGTCTTCTGTGTGTGTCCACAGGAACAGATGTCTGGGCATCAACCCTCAGTCTGTATGCAGGAAACAGGCAGACAGGACAGCCTGATGCAGAGAAGCTGCTCTGTCGGAAACCTTGTCTCAAATTCCTGCATACACCCTTTGGTTAAAATAGTCTATTTGATATTTTAGTCACATTAGTGGCACGGTTCTAGGAACGATATTGTCAATCAGCCGGTCCACCACTTTGGTCCAGACAGAAAATATCTGATCTATTAAATGGATTTCCATTTAATATTGATACAGACATCCTCATGACTGGTGGTATGTTGTGTTAGCATTTAGCTCAAAGCACAGCACCCACTTTAGTCTATACATTAATGAAATAACCTGAGAAGAAATGTGACCCCTTATAAGCTATTCCATCTAATATGTATACGTTTAAGGACATTTAGTCAACTTAGTCACTTGCCATCTGGTCTTTCTTTTACTGTCTCTCTCATTCTCTCCTGACTTGTCCTTGTTTAAACCCACCAGTTCAGGAAACTGGCATATGCTCTCTCCTTGTTTTCCATCACATGTTACTACTAACAGTCAAATGTTACATCAACATCATAGAAGACAAAGAATAATATGGGTATTGGCCACACATTGAATATCCACTGACCTTTGTTTGCTTTTTTGTCTGGATGAATTTGTGTTTTTTATTACGACTTACAAAGTGAATGGAGGTTTTTTAAGGTAAGACAGGATTTGTCTGGTGTTTTGTTTTTCAATGCATTATTGTTACTGTAATATAGCATTGCAATTGTTTTTTTCCTTATATTGCATCCAATGTCCTCCATTTGTTTAGTCACCATGTCATAAGACTACAAAACTCTTGAGTGGGGTCTTGGTCCGAAGTATAACTCATGTGCCATTGTTCACGTTGTATAATGAACAATGTCAGTTTAGGGGTATTGCCTAATCTCATTGTCCTACTTGTCTTCTGCTACGTGTGAATTTGTTGTTCAATAGCCGATGCTGCAAAAAGCGGTTAACGCATGGATTGCACAGATGATTTGCATTGAGGTTGTAAACTGGAATAAAGTGTTTCAGTTTAGATTGCCTTGGATCTCTAAGATGATTTATGACTGAAAGCTTGGATATCATTAAAATGTACAGATTTTATTTTATTTTGGCCATGTTTATAATGCTTTTATGCTCGCAATTTCACAACTGACTTTTTAAACTCCTTTTCTGCTTTGCTACCTAGTTGAAAAGTGAGCAATGTACCATGTAATAATTTGATTAATCATTCAAATGTTCCATGAGATTAGGTGCATATAAGTGGTCTGGTACTTTGATGCTGTTCAAACATCCAGAGTGCAGCTCTAGTTTCACACTCGAGAAAACTAAACAAATTCCTTCTTCAACACTGCAATCCTTCTCAAGTTGACACCAATTTGTCTTGTTCTATATCTGGTATCAACGTCCAGATAAATATAATAATATCTCTTTTTAAGTTCATACCGAAAGACTGATTTCTCATACAGTAGTACTCAGTTAAGAAATAAACAACTTATTTTGGAAGGTGTTCTTAACAATCATCCATCCAATGCTTCTTTTATTTTATTTGCAATTACAGCAACAAGGACCTCTAATATTAAACAGATAGTGCACGAAAACGGTATTGTCCTCACTGTTTGAGACAGTTGGTTCCACCTAGTCTTTGTATGATTCATAGCTTTTTTTATTTTTAATAAAACCACTCTTCAAAGTAAAAAATACCTTCTGCTTTGAAGTTATTCACTTGCCAAGTGTGAACTTGGTGACATAACAGGAAGTCTAATTTTATTTAGCCTCCTGAAAATATGATCATTTCAATCTAGCTCCGAAAATATACACAAACCTACTGTACCCACACAGTTAAACCATGACCTTTTACATAAACTTCATTTTCCTATCAGTTTCTGCAGATTGAATTGAGCAAATATTTGTTAAAAACAGATAATTAAAGAGGAAGCTGAGGTTCAGAAAATAGCGTTGTCTCTCATCTATTATCGCGCACACACTCACTCACAGACAAAATGGTATTGATACTTACGTAGTCCATTTTCATCAGCACATCGACACATGAGAGGAGTATTTGAGTGCTCCGTGTGTGTGCACAGCAGCAATGGTTGTGAGTGTGTGTGCACAATGTGTAACCTACCTCTAAAATAAACGCTTTCTTTTCAACACAACTTCTCTTCTCTTCAAAAGACTGAGAATATATTTAGGTAAGCTGACATTGTGTTGGTACATAAAACATTTAAAGATTGTTTCACCACAAATCCTGGAAACAGGAGAACCAGAAACATGTGAATCATCTCAGAGCAAAAATCTGTGATCTCTGTCCCCTTGACGACGAAAGCTGTGAGAGAGGTCCTCATGAAATGGTCCAGCGAGACACCAGAAATCAAACAAGAGACTGAAAAAGCAATGAAATGAAATTCTCATTTTGCAACGTTTGAAATTGTCAACAGCATAATCACTGACCTGCACGACAATGAGAAATGTGGCTCATTTTAACATGGGCTTAATACTAAAGGATGTGAACAACCTTTTAGCCTCAGAAGATACAGGCAATGAAAACGTTAAAAAAACACAGCTTTTTCAAGTTTGTTCAAAATCAATTTGAAAAGATGCAGGCAGAGCTGAAGAGCGGGTTTACAACAAAAGAACCAGACTTCCTTGTGAGTGTGAAACAGCAAAGACTCGTACAAGATGAAGCTGGCATTCTCCTAGGAGCTGTTGCAGATTCTACGAGGCCCAATACCTGAAGCAAGCTTTCTGAGCAGCAAGCCAACATTGATCAGCGTGAGAAGGCAGCTGTCTCCTCAAGTCGATTTTGAGACCATCAAAAAAGATGTGGACAGCTTTTTTAATAACTTAAACCTGTCATGGAAACATGAAGCAAACGGCCGCAAAACACTGGAACCCATCATGTCCAGTGGCAAAATCAGGAAGTTCTCGAAGAAGCTGATAGCTGGCTGGCCCGACATATCAGATTCCCATATTTCAAACTGAAAAATATCTCTCTGAGACTGTCATCTCTGAGCTCAGGAAGGTGGATGCCACAAAGTCTTCTTCTGAAGTTCTAGATGCCATGACGGAGTACACAGTGAACGTTATTGCAGCAGGTGCTGCTCCGGTTGGAGAAGGAGCCTTCAGAAAAAGAAAGTCACAGAGACAATGTTTCTGGTGCACTCATCGAAATCCAAGACATACTGAGTGCACCTACCATGATCTTAAATGTCAGGTACCATGTCGATATAGTTAGATTTTGAAGTGTCTAACTTCTGAATCTGTTGAACGGCCTCTTTTCCACACAGCACCTCAGCCCAGTCTGGAGACACTCTCAAGGCCAGAAAAGGGAGTCTTCACAGTGTCAAGTGGTACCTCATCTCATAACAGAGAGGTTGATCACCAACCTCCTCACTGCTCTGGCCATGAGGCTTGTCACAAAAACCTCTTGCACAACCAGCTGGCACGTGTTGAATACAGACGTCAACGACATCATCGAACGCCTGTCAGACAAGCTGCGGAAGGAAATCAACGTGCCTGGATCTGCAGTCAAATCAACAAGGCCGTTATTAAAGACTTTGAATAGGAGTTTGGCTCTCAAAGAAAGTTACTGGGGTTTGCACAATATGAAGATCCATCTGACTGCCCTCCTCAGTCCACGACCAAAGACGTGCACAGTTGCAAGGGGTTTTTCAGCAATGGGAAAAAGTTTAATCAAGCCTTTTAAGTGGTACATCACGGGCAGATGCCAAATCCCCATCCTCCCCTTGTCCTTGAGTTTCCTCCAGGTCCTCCGGTGTCCTCACATATTTCAAGCCTAACGTAAAAAAACACGGCGGCTCAGTGTTTCTTCCAACATTTCAAATAAGAAAATTAAAAAACAAACGATAAAAACAAACAAAATAGAAAAATACTAAATTGAATATAATTGAAAAATAAGGTGCTCTCTTGAAACAAAAATGTTGTTGAATGTTGAATTAACTGCATTTCTAATTTTTCGGCTTAATTTAAGCACCTACAGGCCCTTTCCTTTGTTCCATTGTAGTTTGCCTCTTTGTTTGAGTGTGTAAAAGGTGAACAAAATTACTTTATTTGACCAATTCCAATTGGTTGTATGTGTTATGCTTCCCCTTGCGAGGTGGAGTGTAAGTAACATTTACAATACATGTTGTAATCTTTTTTTTAGGAATTAACTGGAAGACATAATGTGCACTGAAAAGAGCTCCACAGGTCTCCAATCTCCATCGCTGCACAAAAGGAGTGAATTGTAGGTATGTATTAACATTAAAAGCACTTAATAAAATATGACCAAAAGGAAGCCTGAGTCATTTGCAGACTTCAACTGGACTACAGTTCAATAATCTACTGTAGGTCTCTGAAAAGAGATGATGAAAGAACAGTATACTTGTTTCATAAAGCATTATATGGCGAGACATTGCAGAAGAACAACATATCCCCCTGCAGGCAGACATCCAGACAGATCAAGTGTATTATTTAATAATTTCCCAGCTTTCCAAGCCTTCATCATTAGGCAACACACATGCTCAGACCATCTGCAGGGAGCCCGCAACCCTGCCTCCTGTTCCTTGTGTTGCCAGGACAACAGAACACTAGTCAGTGTCTCATAGCAACAGATTAGAATCCCATTCCCACCAATCAGGAGCCAGGTGCTTGTAGAGGAATCCCTGTTGTTCCTCCATTCTGATGTGTAGGAGGAGAGAGGGTGGGGCCACGTATGTTGTGTGTGGTACACAAAGCATCCTTCAATAGTGTTGACTATCAGAGATGGCTCCAACAACAGGCCATCTGTGTTTGTTGTTAGGCAATATTTACTATCTACAACACACACACACTCGCACAAAATGTTATAAAAAATCTCTGTGTTGGCTCCGTTCCAGCAATAACTGATCATGGCATATTTTGTAATCAATTTAAGACATAATATAATCACAAAAGCAAAGAAGGACAACAATTTTATCAGGAAATTAAAGCTTTTCTCACACCCCTGCCAGACGTGGTTGTGCTTTTGTACCATAGATGGCATTTTAAACACAGACATTGTGACCTCTTGTTGTGTTTTAACATTTTATTTCTCTACTTTCAAAGAAGTGAGATAGAATTTCAATGAGATCCAAATAAAAATGCCTCTTTCAGTGTAATTTGACGGAAACCACACCAAAGAACAATCCGAGGCTATAAAGTTATTGCTCTCTGCAAAATGAAAATGACTACTATCTCCACTGATTGTTTCAGATCACCCTGCCATTAAATCTTTCCACAGCATTATCCAAGTATGTTGTAGCCAGGTTATTGAATTGTGGTCTTAAAAACATGTACCTCATTAATTATTTGTGCTAGTTTTGTAGTATGCACACATGGCCTAACTATAAAATGTAGGAGATACTGGAATAAATATGGATTTGTGATACATTTGATGACCATATTGTATCTTAGGAAGGAGCTGAAGTGAAAGCTGAGTTGGATTTAAACATAAAAGTAAGTAATTAAAGATGGAATTTCCATGTGAAGCTGAATGTTTCCTTTAAAATTCTTTACCATGCTCATAGTAAAGGAATGTCTTTT
>NC_046987.1:11600782-11688282 GCF_009769545.1 Cyclopterus lumpus | reverse complement strand
GGGAAGAAGCCATGGGAACGGTCCAACTCTACAGACAAGTCCTCGCTGGTGTCCAGGTCTGTAGATAAGAGGAGCAAAGGGAGTGTGTATGAATATGAAATAGAAAACCTCTAGAATTAACCCCTGGGGTTTCAACATTAATCTCATCCTTTGTATTATAAGCACTAATGCAAGTGACGAAAAATGAAATATTGATCTAAGAAGAATTGTCTAAACTGTGGTAAAAAATACTTTTAACAAGATGTAATCCTTGAATATGTGGGCGAATGTTTAATACTCATCTGCAGTTAATTTTTTGTGTTGCAGAGTGAGACCCATCGGCAGCACTAGTGAATCAGACACAGAATTTGACAGAATGAAACAGGTTGGTATCATTAACATGTTTAATTAAAGTAAGAGATCATATGGATTTGTCCTTTTTGGATTAACTGTTGTCCTAACCCGCTGTTGTTGAACTTACAAGAAGGTCTTGTTTTGCAGGAAATTTTGGATGAAGTTGTACGTGAGTTGCATAAAGTGAAAGATGAAATCATTAATGGTAAGCAATGCATTGTATGTAAAGTTAATTGCTGAATCCAGGAGCACGTAGCATGTTTAATCGTTCATCTTTTCTCACTCACTAGTTTTTAATACTCACTGGCTACTAAATGCTACGGCAGTAGTTTGAGTTTAAAAAAAAGCTTGTCAAAACCAGTAATTGCAATGCCATGTTTTCAAACATTTGACACAAACAAATATATGATTGGCCAAGTATGAGTGCAAAGTTGTTGCTTCTGAATACTTTCATTCTCTAAAACGTGTTTTTTGTTCTTGCAGCCATCAGACAAGAAATCGGCAGAATCAGTACATCCTAATCTCATCTGAGCAACAGTAGGAGGAGAGCAAGAGGAGGATGGACATGCAGATGCACAGACACGAGGACCAGGGGAATGTTCTCTCAATGTTTCTGTGACCTCGCGATGCCACGGTGCAAGTTGCAGAGATGTTGTGCCAACATTTGAGTCTGCTGGACAGCGAAAATGTCAGAGAGAAACAGAGAGAATGGGTTGATGAGACAGAGGGGAGCATAAGGAGATCAGAAGGATGCTTAAAGGAAGATTAAAGGACTGACAAACTCAAACAGAGGATGAAAGATATACTAAAAGATGTATTGAGAGATGGACGGACATTGGTGCTGAGTTTGGTGTGGTGGTCCTCTCTGTGCACCCATAGACTCAGTCAGCCCAGCGTTGCAGCTCTTTGTTCTCTGTTCAGTCCAAGTCTTAAGAAAATATTTTTGTTTTCTAAGTTTTTACTGTTTTATTATTTAAAATACTGTGGTGATAATGATGATGCTGTTGATGACAATGGGTATTTTATTGATATTATAGAAGGAGAAAGGAATCCTGCACACCATTTATGTCCGCCTTTTCTATTTTCTATTATTATTTGTTTGTTTAGTTCATCCCCAACTATTTCATAATAACAAGCACAAGAGGGCATAATGGTGCTGCAGACACACCTGCCCTCAACTGGAATATTTTAAAAAACAAAACAAAACAACCTTTTATGATCTTGTTCATACTGGTGTTGCGTATGTAATATTTTCTCTTCAGAGATGTTGAAAAACATTTTAATGTTTTAACCACACTTAGCTACTTAAATACCTCTTTCTGCCACACCTGAGGCACACATCGCAAATGAGCAATTCATGTTTGGTAATTGATCCGATAACACACAATAACATTATACACAACTCCAGTGTGACCGAGGTTCAAGTTTCTCTACCTGTTCAAATGTGCGAGATCATTGAAACTTGGGGATTATTCACAAAACAGGCCGATAACTGTAAATGTGCCACCTGGTTTTACATAGATAGAAAACAATGTAGTACTACATCCTATACTTTATGAACCTCCCAAATATGCATGAAACCCCCATTTCTATGAATTTATTTTTGATTTGATTTTGAAGGGGAAAAAAAAGAAGAAATACAAATGGTGGTACATTTATTAATGTGGTTTGTTTCCATGAAGATTCCCCTTTCTATATATGAAATGTTGAACTTGATAATGGTAGCAATGTTTTGAAAAAAGGGGGGACTGCGATGGCAATATGCAAATCTTACCAGAAAAGAATGTGCAGAAAGTGAATAGTAAGCCTATGTGATGGTAGCTAAATGTGTCTTTGCAGGAAGGATTTGGTTGAATATTGGTTGTTGCATTCTATCCACTCTGTCCGCTCGCAACTACGTTCTAATTTAAAAGCTGGAAGTAAATTCATTCAAACAACAATAGACGTGTCCACCATCTACACAATACTGTGTGTGTTCCCTTGTGTTTTGTGATGAAAGTTTACAAGGAAAGGAAAGGAAATGTAAAATTAATATTCTTTACAGTAGTTTCTTCTTACAAAGATCTTTTACTGGTTTAATATATATAGTGCAGTCATTTAAATAGAAACAACAAATATCACGCTTATCAACCACAACACTCAGATAAAGTTGGCAAAATAACAAACAATTAATAAAACAATAGCTCTGTCGTAAATACCAGTTTGGTGAATTCGTCTTTAAATTCATGGGTCAGAAGTGTTGATTGGCTGTAGGACCAGTGTTCACAAAAATACTCACTAACGCTGATTGAAAGTGACTTGCTGAGCAACATGAAATGACCACTGCAGTCCTTCTGCACATCTGACAGTTAATAACAAAAACAACATCCAAACTCCAACTGGATTTATCTAAATAACTTATTTTTGGGATTACAAAGGTGTTCCTGTTATTTTGTCCACTCTTTATAGATGTAATTAAACAGTTTACAGCACAATGAAGCTGCGAACATTCAGAATGGGGCATCACTGAAGAAAAGGCTCTTCTTACTGAAAGGTAAGTTCCAATGCTATTTTCCCCCTCTGCTATGAGAAATTTGAAATTGTAATAAGTAATCTGAGAGCCTTTGACTGCCTCCATTCTCACAATCAGAAATGTAAAAGACGTACAGTAACGTGTGTAGGCAGGAAACAAAAGAGCTAGTGCCATTTCTGTTAAACCTCATGAGAATGTATATGACCTTTTCCTACAGAAATTAGGATTTTATTTGTGTTGAAATATTAGCTTTTTCATCGATATTTTGCCTTCTGGATACAAGGAAATGTCATTACAGTCTCACGACAACGGGACATCTGCTTATAGCAGGAATAGAAGCACGAATAAATAATGAGGTGAGGAAACCAACTAGCTGCATTTTACTCTTTCATTTGCATACTTTGAATGTATGCAACTGAACTACCCATTCATCTGCCTTTAAGTAACTCAAGTGCAGGTCTTAATTAAGATGTTAGACATTTTACTAACAGTGACAACCACACACTACAAAAAGGGAATATAATGAGAATATTAAGAATTTTATTTCATAGGGGTCCATACATATTTAACCACTGAAATTCACATTTCTGTTCAAGGGGAAATATAATCAGTCACAGATCTATTCCTCCTTGCTTAGCTTGTACTCCCGTTTGATTCTGGCATATGGACCGATGCTGTCGTCGAACACAAAGTCCCATAATACCCGAATCCAGGAAGTGTGTTGAGGCAGGGAGTTGTAATACTCTGCTGCAATTTGCTTTACCTGCCAAAAAACACAAAAAACATAAAGTTAGAGAATTAGAGCTTGTGAAAAAGAAGAATGTTAATTGTTCATCAGCTATATGTGAAATATAGACATAGCATTTAAATTGCAAAAATAGATTTCATTACAAGAATCAAATACAAAGACTGATACAAGCAGACATGTCACTGCTTTGTTCAAAAGGAAAACATATTCACAGTTTCTCTCATAAAAGACTTTCTGTCAAAACCATCACACACAGTTTGGACAGCTGTGGCCACAGTTGACATCGCATGATACCGATGCACTATGGTTTAAAGCACAGAATGATTCAAGAAAATCCTGAAAATGTTCATAAACAGTAAATGAACATAAGCAAAAAAGTTTGATAAAATTAGCTGCCTTCTGTGTCAAAAGGCAGGCATCTCACTTTGGATCTCCTCATGCTCTGATGGTGCAAGAGAAGCAGCAGTTAATCAATTACAGAGCCCGGCCTTTCATCTGATAAATATTTGCAGTTGATGGGGAAAAAAGTGACTTACAGTAGGTTCTGAAAGACAGGACAGCCCCGTCTTATCTGCCCACACCTTGAGCAAAAATCCCCCACAACCTCAAAAGAATGACTTGAGTCCAAAGTTGGAAATTAAGCCATGATTTATCACAAGAACACAGTCTCACCTGAGGTAGTTTGCTGCCAGGTATGCTCGGGAAGTCATGGTGCTCCATGTGATAACCAACGTTGAAGGTGATGAGATTCAGTGGTCCATAGTAGGAATATGTCTCGTGTCCCTTCAGGAACATGTAATGCTCAGCTATGAAATGTCCTGAGAGAGGATGCAGTCCCAAACACAGGATAGTACCTGCAATGAGGTAAACAATGGGCTTCAGCCCCCATAGATAGTAGATCATTATGTCTACTATGAGCTGAACAGCTGCATTTAGGATCTCCAGCTGACCCACTGGTTTAGGTTTGACCATCAATGGGCGAATGGCGTAGAAGAAAGGCTGGAGGAAGAGCCAGAGGACCTTCCTGGCTGGGGTGCAGAAGAACCACCCCTCAATGTCTGTGGGGATGTCAACATCCAGCTGGTCCCCACCAAGATACCGATGGTGGTCGATGTGGTATTTCTTAAAGGAGGCAGAGCAAGGCAACCCAATGGGCAGGTTGGCCCACATGGCAAACCAGCGGTTCCACTTCGCCAGCTTGTTGCCAAAGGCCACATTGTGAGAGATGTCGTGGATAGCCAGAATCAAGGAATGGTTGATGCAGCCTCCGAAGGCGTAAGCCCAGAAGAAGATCCACTTCCAGGAGAGGTCATGGACCAGGTAGCAGGCCAGGAGCTGAGTCAGGACCATGCCCGATACTACCCACTTCAGCTGGGGATCCGGCCCCATCAGAGACTTGATCTCTGGATATTTGGCTTGGGAGAAAAGCAGGAGAAAGGGATGTGGACAGAAATTAGGTGATTGCCGGGAAGAAAAGGGAATTGGAAGAGCAGAAGTGGATTAAAACGAGGGAAAAAAAAGAAAGTATAGGGAGTTGAAAAGTGGAAAATAGTAAAGGGGACCAAATTAAAAGGGAAATAGTACATTTATGAGAGAAGTGAAAGGGAAGAGAAAAAGTTACTGATTATTTTTTTCTTATTTTTTGTATATGATTTTGTAGGATGTATAGAAAGTTAATGTCATGAATCCGGCAGAAAAGCTGTTGAGCAGGACTCATTCACCCACAATTGTATACGTTTGATCTCAACTTATTACTGTGACACTCTGCAACCCAAAGAACACTGTGACGACCCCTCCCTTCCTTTAGGGGTCTGGGTCCTGCTCTGGGTTATGTCTTTTAGGCTGTTCATCAGCTGCTAAGCCACATCTGAGCCTGGAGGCTGCTAGAAAACACCTGAAGACAGAGGTCGCTCCCTTGACTGTCTGGCTGCTCTCCTGTGGCGAACACTACAGCTTATTTGTTTTGTTTGTTTAAGTTAGTTATGTTATTCTTTAAATAAATGTTTATCTATCGTCTGGTCTCCCATCCATGTTGCAGTCTCTGAGCTGGGTTGGAACATATGGGAGCTCGTCCTATTTGATTGACCAGGGTTAGATTTGTAGTGAAGTTTGATCTGCAGTTTGTAATTGATTTGATGTGCAGAGATAGTAGTGGTCAGGTGCACCTCGTTTAGTGAGCAGGTAGAAAATCTGGTTGTTTGGGAGACATGGACGAGTGTGGGCAGTAGGATGTTTCCTGTTTGTGAATTTGAGCAGCCATATGTTTGAGGTGTATGTTTGAGCTGTGTTATGCTTGTGATTGTTCTGGTCCTCTATACATTCAATTCAATTCAATTCAGTTTATTTTGTATAGCCCAATATCACAAATTACAAATTTGCCTCAGAGGGCTTTACAATCTGTACACACGACATCCCTGTCCCAGGACCTCACATCGAATCAGCGAGTACATTTATGTTGGTCTGTCCCTGTTAGGCTGAAGAGTGGATTCCCTTTGGAGTTCGTTGGGGTTTTTTGCTAGTGTGGTGATGAAAATAGTTGGAGCAGTTGTCTCAGGTCCGAGGCTCCAAGTGGGTTGTCTGTCTATGGTGGCTTTACCGGGCCTGCAGGTTTTAGTGCATAAGTTCCCACCACAAGTAACACCTGAATGCTAGGGGGGAGCTTACTTAGTTCTGGTTAGGTAGTTAGAGCGACAGCAATGATGGCTGTGTATGGGCTGCTTTTGCTGTTTGAGTGTTGGTCTATGTGTGGATCAGTGTTTTGTTCAGGCAGTCTGTTTCCTCTATGATGGCTTCTGTAGAGAAAGTCTTGAGAGCTTTGGAGGAGCTACTAGGGCATTGGTTGTTTGGATCAATAAGATGATCAAAAAGGCTGGCTCAGTGATTGGCCTTCCCCCGGACTCACTAGAGGTCACTATACAAAAGAGGACAAGGGCCAAGTTAAAAACAATCATTTCTTTTGAAGGCCATCCACTACACTGTGTTTTTAATGGACTCAGAAGTTCATTCAGTGAGCGACTCAGGATGCCTCAGTGTTCTACTGAACGACTCAGAAGGTCCTTTGTTCCGGCAGCAGTTTGATTTTTTTTAATGAACACCTTTAGGTGTTTTTAGATTTAGACTTAGCATCTTTCTGATGGACATATTTTATGGGGCATCTTCTGGTTTTGTTTGTTCCTTGTAGTGTGTTACTTGTCTGTTGTGTTCTGTGGACTGTGTCTATTGTTGTCTGTACGAATGTTTGGTGTTATTAATCCCCAGTGGGGAAATCAGTTTCCCCACTGGGGATTAATAACGTTTTCTAATCTAATCTAAACTGGAAGCCTTTACCGCTCCTTGGTTTACTGATAAAACAATGGGTGTTTTTTGTTTCCTGCTAACTGCATGTTTTGTATTCCGGTTCTTGTGTTTATGGTCATGTTTTAAATGATTCTGGACTCCTGTTGGGTGTCTGCGTAGTTGGGCCCAGTTACCTTGCAGGTATTAAGCTTGAGAGCCTGAAGACTCCTGCTGCAGTAGGTAATGGTTCATATGGTTAGCAGGTTGGTAGTTAAAGGAGGGATGTGGTGAACTGTTACTGTGACCATAAGAACTACAGTGCATGCCTTGTTGGTGTGAGCGTTGTTGTAGTTGGGTTGCCTCTTTGTGCTGTGCGTCTGTGGACGACTTGGTTGGCTAGTGAGCCATTGTGTCAGAGGAACCTTCTGGATGCTACTTTGGATTGGTGTTTATGGTAGTTCAGTTTGGTAGCTGGTAATTATGGAAATTCCGGTTCTGTGTATTCACCACTCGTTCCTGAGAAACTGTGCTGTTCAATCTGGTGCCATTTCATATTACAGTGTAATCTCTCTGGCCTCCCTTCTTTCTCAGCTCACTCTTAGATGCTTCTCCACATGTTGGAGTTTCTGGGTGACTGGATTGATTGGCGGACTGGGAGATGCACAAAGACCGGTAAGAAAACTGAAAATATAAAATCTATGTAGTTTGCATTAAAAAGTCAGTTTTCTGGTCGGAACACTGTTTTTTGGAGGGGGTGTGAGGACCCCTCCCTTCCTTTAGGGGTATGGGTCCTGTTTGCTCTGTATTTGGTCTTTCAGGCTGTTTATCATCTGTTGAGCCACACCTGAGCCTGGAGGCTACTATAAAAAGGCATCACCTGAAGACCGAGGTCGCTCCCTTGACTGGCTGGCTGCTCTCCTGTGGTGGACACTACAGCTTATTTGTTTTGTTTGTTTAAGCTAGTTGTGTTATTCTTTAAATAAATATCTATCTAGCGGGGGCGACTGTGGCTCAGTGGTTAGCAGTTCCGACCTTAAATCAGAGGATCTGTGGTTCGATCCGCTGCTCTGCTAGCCCATGTCGATGTGTCTTGAGCAAGACACTTAACCCCAAATTGCTCCCTGTTGCTGTGTCTAAGGTATATGAATGTAAGTCGCTTTGGATAAAAGCGTCTGCTAAATGTAAATGTAATCTATCGTTTTTAACTCGTCTGGTCTCCCATCCATGTTGCAGTCTCTGAGCTGGGTTTTAACAACACAATCAATCATGTTGTAGGATACCAACTCTTCTCCTGCAAAGGGCCTGCTGACAAAAGTCATTTTAATTAGCAGAGGTGTTGTTTTGCTGAGTGAAATATAAGGGAGTTGTTCAGAAACAGTCACCGTTACAAAAAGAGCTAGATTTAGTTAATGTGATATTCACAACATAATATAATAAGGACATGCAGGTTCTGATTTGTTACACAAACCACACCAGAATTCAGGAACACAGGGGTAAATGAGCATATACTATCATGCATTAGCTGAAGATAGCTATGCACCATGATGCTGTTGCTCATGCAAATCTGTCTGGCTTCTTTACCTCAGCTCACTTCTATAATACACTATGTATAATGGGCTCACCTGGTAACTAAAAGGGTTTCACTGCATGTAGGTCTCCCCTTTACTGACCAAACCCTTCTTATTTTGTGAATGTTTAGCCAATAGGAATTCCCTAAACAAAGATACATCTCCTACATATTCTACTGTATGATTTTAACTCACCGGCAGTGTGTTATTTTCTCATAGCCATGTGTCAAATTATGATATTGTAGCCTACCCAACAGGCAAAAAGTAAAATAAATAACAAGACGTCATGATAGACACTGTTTAAACACCTTAAAGCTGTACATCCATCATGGGATTTAATTTTCACCACGTTAAAGAGAGACGTGTCTACATACGTAGAAATAAATGAATACGGTTCAAATAAAACTTATATTTCAGATTAAAGTGCACGCTTCATGTCAAAGAGCCACTTTTCAGAGCCACTGCTAAAAGACCATCGGGCAGCGTCACAATCATTCATGATCAGTTTGACCACTACTTTGATGCTAGCCGTTAGTAAAATAAAGTTTATGTCATGCATTTGGAGCCACAATAGGCTGCAGACCTGCCAAACAACTATCCATTCAATAAAACATGAACTTGCTTGTCAATTAATATATGTAAAAGGAAGAGAGGTTCAATGACCCCTAACACTCACATCCCTCTGCCTCTCCCCTCATGTGCTTATATAATCTTACCCAGAATTTCTTTCCTTCTTGAAGTGTGTGGCTGGTCATTGTCGACCCATTCAAAGTCGCCTCTTCCACCTGTCTTGCCCATGACGAAACTTTCTCTGTCCGAGGCAACCGACTTTGTGGCGTTATGTGTGTCGTCAAACCTGAACAGTATCGGGACACTCACACAGGATGTAGGCTGCAGGTGTGAGGTGTGATCACAAACTCCTCCCCCAAGTTGAGCGCCTGCTTAAATACAGGCTATGTAATCTTTTGCTCCCCAGCATGCAAACAACGGCATCTTTACATTCTGTCACGAGAACCAACTGGAATTATACTTCTAGGCCTAGAGGGATGTTGTGTACTGGTATTGCAAACATAATAGTCTATTTAAAAAAAGAAAATACAGTCCATACTGTAACAAGAGCGTGTTACCTTCCCGAGTTTTCCCCCCAGCACCAAGGTATCGGTTTGCAATACTTTTATTGTGCCATGCGTGGTCTTAGCAGTCTGTGCCTCTTGCTCTCCTTCCTCTCGCCTCCATCCTACTCAGCTCAATATATAGAGAAGAGACACAAAACATTTGATCAGTTTCAACTGAGGCCAATTAGTTCTCTTTCCGGCACCTGTTCCCTGAGCCACTCCCCCACTTCCCTCCGCAGCTGAGCCTAACCACGCCCCCGCCACCACATACCTACATATTAGGATGGGAGCCAGAGCCTTCAGTTATCAAGCTCCTCTTTTATGGAACCAGCTTCCACTTTCAGTCCGGGAGGCAGACACAGTCACCTCATTCAAGAATAGACTTAAGACTTTCCTGTTTGATAGTGCTTATAGTTAGGGCTGAATCAGGTTTGCCCTGGTCGAGCCCCTAGATATGCTGCTGGACCTGGCGGTGTCTGATGCCTGGTGCCTTGAATTGAATACACCCACCGCTCGACTTAGGCCAGGGAGCTATCCGGCCTAACCTACTCAGCCCGAGAGCAGGAGAGGAAGTGGGCCATTACCATCTATGTCCGCAGCCTATGGATCAACTTGAAATTAAAAGGCTGTAAAGCCAGATACCACCGAGTGCTCCAGGCGTTGGTATCTTTCATGCGGTGGAGCCACTGGAGCGAGGCGTGGTCCGAACAGAGGGTGAATGAGCGTCCCAGGAGGTAGTAGCACAGGGAGTCAACCGCCCACCGGATGGCCAGGCCCTCCTTCTCCACCGTGCTCTCGGACAGCTTCCTGCTGCTCAACCCCCCTTACCTGCTGGGACAAAACGGCCCCCAGCTCTCTGTTTGATGCGTCAGTCTGCAGAGTAAAAGAGAGAGAGAGAAGTTAGGTGCATGAAGGACTAGTTCCTCACAGAGAGCTTATTTTACCTTCTCAAACACCAACTGGCACTGCTCCGTCCACTGGACCGGATCTGAGGCACCTTTGCAGGACAGGTCAGTCAAGGGGCTGGTCAGATCGTCAAAAATTGTGATGAACCGCCTGTAATAACCCGCCAGCCCCAGAAACTGCCTCACCCATCTTTTAGCTTTAGGCCACGGGAAGGCTGGGATAGCAGCAGTCTTGTCCACTTGAGAGCGCACCTGCCCGCCGCCCAAGTGGTACCCCAGATACTGTACCTCCCTCCGTCCAACTGCACTTCCCCGGGTTGGCGGTGAGCCCCACCTGCTTCAGGGATTTCAGCAAATGCTCCACCCAAGTGTTGCTGTGGATGATTACATCGTCCAAGTTGGCGGCAGCATATGCAGCGTGCGGACGCAGCACCCGGTCCATGAGGCTTTGGAACAACCCACAGGGAAGCGTGGTGAATTGCTATAAACCAAACGGAGTGGGGAAGGTCGTTTTTTCCCTGGACTAAATACACAGATAATATATCGTAGTAGATATATACATGCTACATACATAACTACTTACAGACTTAGACCTTCACAGGCTACCAAGCAGTAAAGGGGAAAAGTAGCTGCAGCATGTCCTCTCAGTAGAATCAGAAACAAAAGGAACTAACTATGGTAAGAGAGGAGGGATAAATTCAAAAGACAAAAATGCAATTACATTCTACGCCACTTGGCGTCTCTAATGCAACACATGAAAATGTGGGGCAGAACACCAGCCATCGGGTTATTGAAAAATAATTTTCTGCCGTCTCTTCGGCACCAGCAACTGGGTGTTCTCCTGACTGTCTGTGTGTCACAACTCACTCTATAAAGCCTGTCCCTAATCAATGAAAAGTGCGGATATGACTGCGCTGCGTCAGGGCGCACCAACTGACCATCAATTATTATCACTTGGTCGAAGGCTGAGCGTAGAGTATCATCCCGAGAAAATCTTCCATTGAGTGGAATTCAGGTTCCCCCTCCCCGTTCGCAGTGTTTGACAACCTTGCGTCGCCGCTGTGCACCGCACACATATCACACACATGCCGCACACATACCGCATGACCCTGTCTGTCGTGGACGCAGCCCCGCAGCCTGCCCCATTAACTTATTAAACCCCGCCCAATCGGTTCCCAAGATTAGGGTGTGTGTAAGGCGGGAGCTAACCACAACCTTCACATTATGTTTTTCCCCATATATATAATTTCCAATATGGGATACTTGTGAACATCCCCATGCACACACCTAATATTCACCCACAATGCCTCCACCAATTCCCCGGGCCGAACCAGGCTCTGGTGGATCATAGACTGTGTACAGCCAGAATCCACCATTGCCTGATGTGGGCCTGGATTCTTACCGGAACGCGGTACGTCACTCCCAGACCGGGGGAGGGTGTGGGGAAGCCGGCAATATGAATAACCTGGCCCACTTCCATCAGCGGGCACTCTCTCCGGAAGTGTCTGGGCTGCCCGTACCTCCAACTCCTGCCCTGGTGTTTGAGGGATTCCATGTGGGTTAGGAAGGATGCCGGTTTTTGCTGGGGTTGGAGGATCAGGAGCCGGGGTGGGGGGTGCCGACCGCTGGGTTGGTGGGGCCCTCGTCTGCGGGGCGGGCGTCGGCTGGGCCGAAGCCAGTGTGCGACCGCTGTCCCCCTGACCTTAGGGATGAACCGCCAGGTGGTCTTCCACCAGTGTGATGGCGGTCTCCAGCGACGCAGGGCGGTGACAGCGAACCCACGCCGAAGTTCTGACTGGCAGCCCCACCACGAACTGTTCCAGGACGATATTTGCCACCACCCCCTGCAACCCTGTCGGGCTCCCAGGCTGTAGCCATCTGTTGCGTGTATGTAAAGAGACGGTCCTTGGGCCTAAGCGTGGCCTCATGGAACCTCCACCGCTGGTCCTCTGGGGTCAGGCCCAGCCGATCAATGACAGCTTTACGTACATCCGCGAGATTGCGCAAGGCTGCTGGAGTCCGCCCATGGGCCGCTGTCTGCACTGCTGCGAGCCTGGACATGTAGTGCCCTCAGGAACTTCCAGCTTGCCTCCGCCTGGTCCTGCTGCATTGCATCATACCCAACATCTGTCCCAGCACAATGATCGGCTGGGCAGGCAGCTATGGGTGTTGCTCAATGTCTGTCATTGGTGCTCTTTTAAGGGGGGCCCCACATTGGGCGCCAGTGTAACAAGAGTGTGTTACCTCCCCGAGTTTTCCCCCCAGCGCCAATGATCGAGCCCACTCAAGGTATCGGTTTGCAATACTTTAATTGTGCCATGCGTGCTCTAGCATTCTCTGCCTCTTGTTCTCGCCTCCTTCTTCTTCTTCTTCTTCGTAAGTTTTATTGGCGGTTGGCAAACAACTGTTTTGTGCATTACCGCCACCAACTGGTATGGAGTGTGGATCAGGATGTCTTAAACTTGCATTACTAATAAATAATAAATAAAAGTAAAAAAACAAAACAAACCAACCAAAATTATAGAACAAAATATATATATTTTTTTATTTATTCATTTATTTTGCAGGGACAATGCACACCAATCAACAGTTGGACTGTAAGTGAGCCAGAGTTAGCCAGAGAGGCTAATCCCTGGCCAGATGTTTTTAAGGCAGCCTAAAATAACAAAATAAAAATGGAAATAAAATTCATAGACAAACTGACAACAACATATAAACAAAACCAATACACAGCAAAAATAAAGGGTACAGCAATAGACCAGAGACATAACGGGCTGCAGCATGAATCAGGCAGAACAAACCCAGCTACAATACAACATACACATAAAAAACAAATGCACATATAGCCGAAACAAGCATCAGGACAGACAGCACATCAATGACTGCACACCTGATTGGCAACAAGCCATTCCTTCAGGTTATGCTTGAACGTGTTGTACGTGTTGTGTGCACGTATGTGTGGTGGCAGAGCATTCCACGAGTAACCTGCCTTCACTGAGAATGTAGACTTGCTAAACGAGCTTGACCTATATGAAATGACACAATCACCTCTTGTAGCAGATCTAGTGAGTCTGCTGCTTTCACTGCTTTGTTTAACAAATTCACTAAGCGGGGGCGGAGCTATACCATTTAAAATTTTAAAAACCAGACACACATCAGTGAATTTAATGATGTTCTCCCAACTCAGGATGTGGTGTTTTGTGAGAATATTGCAGTGATGGTGGTGTTTTTGTTTTTTTATCAAGTATTTTGATGGCTTGCTTATGGAGAATGGGAATAGATTTTAATGTTGTGCTGTTGGCTTGTGCCCAGCTGGTTAAGCAGTAGGTCAGATGGGGGACAATCATTGCATTAAAATACAATTTTGCAGCCCGCATGGTTAAACAGTGTCTTGTATATCTAAAATTCATGAGATTAAATTTCAAGAACTTTGTCACATGGTTTACCTGTTTTTTAAAAGAGAGATTAGAATCAATAAAAATACCTAAATATTTAAAATATGACACTACCTGTAGCCTCTCACCAGCAACATAAACGTCTGGCTCCGGTGACACTTTGCAAGCCCTCTTTGTGAAGAACATACAAACAGTCTTTTTAACATTCAGATGAAGGCAGGAATTTGCAAGCCATTTAGTTACATTAGTCATTGTGGACGTGAGTTTGAGTGCAGCTTGTTCTTTGTTCTTTGCATGCACATACATCACTGTATCGTCAGCATACATTTGAATATCACACCCATCGCAGACGTCCGGCAAATCATTAATGTATAAACTGAATAAAAGGGGTCCCAAAATAGAACCCTGGGGTACTCCCACAGTAGATCTTAGAGTAGATGATGAAACATCACCCACTCTGACACACTGTGTTCTTCCTTCAAGGTAGGATTTCAGCAGGTCAAGAGACTCTCGGGAAAAGTTAAAACTTGACAATTTATTAAGCAGGACATTGTGATTAACCGTATCAAAAGCCTTCTTGAGGTCAAGAAAAACCGCTGCTACTACCCCCCCTTTATCCATTTTAAGCTTCACTTTCTCTAAGAGGAAGCAGTTGGCTGTTTCAGTCGAATGATTGGCCCTGTAACCAAACTGCATAGGATGGAGCTGATATGGAGAGCTGTTGAGATGTTTAGTAAGTTGCTCTGCAACACATTTCTCAGCAATTTTGGAAACAGCAGGAAGAATACTGATCGGCCGATAATTGGAGACATCGGTTGAATCTCCTGACTTAAAAATGGGCGTTAATATGGCTGATTTCCATCCTTTTGGGAAAAGACATTGCCTGAGAGAGTTATTTACAATGTTTGTGATTGGGTGAGCGAGTGTGCCTTTGTGTTTCTTTAGAAAAATATTGTCAATTCCATAAACATCTTTGGCCCTTGAGTTCTTGAGTGAGCCTAGAACTCTGGTGACAGTAGATTCAGTGACATCTTGAATAGAGAAGCATGGTTGATCTTCATTTACTGGTATAGGATCAAGTTTACCAATACTGGAGCTTTGAATTAAAGCCTCCACTGAGTTGATAAAGTATGAATTAAAAGTTGTACAAATTACAACTTCATCTTGTGTAAGGCCCCCGTTCACTTTAATTTTAAGTTGCTTCCTTGAATTGCTGCTATCTTTGTCTGTTAACTTCTTTAGATTATCCCATATCATTTTAGAATTACCTCCTGCTTCATCAATGATTTTAATAAAAAAAGTAGCCTTTGCTTTTCTAAGTTCTTTTGTTACAAGGTTCCTCAGCATTATGAATTTCTGCCTATCATTTCCTAATTTAGACTTGAGTGCCAGTTTTAACGCATAGTCCCGTTTTTTCATAACATTCCAGATGTCACTATTTAGCCATGGAAGTGCGTTCTTTTGATTTTGTTTAACTTTGGCTTTTTTAAGGAAATGGTTAATTGTGGTCTGTATTGTGGATAAGAAGATGTTGCTATCTTCCTCAGCACTTGCACCTTTTAAACGGTTGCTCCAATCAATTCCTTGTATAGCATCATGAAATGAATTTTGGTCACCTTTCGGTATTCTTAATTGATAAGCCTTTCTGGTAGATGATATATTAAAACGTTTCTTTGTAAGTTTTCTTGTTAAAAGTATTAAATTATGGTCAGACAAACCTGTATTGTGGGTTTTGATTATTCTTTCTGGTTTATTGCTAAAAATCAAATCAATCTGGGACTGAGAAGAGTTGGTTATTCTTGTGGGCTTGTTCACTAACTGGGTCATATTAAAACAATCAGTTGTATGTTTTAGGGATTTCCTTCCAGACTTATCCTCCCAATTTACATTAAAATCACCCATTAATATAACCTCTTTATCCAAGTCACATTCCTTGAACATGGAATTAAGCTGGTCATAAAATTCACATTTTGATGATGGTGGTCTGTAGAGACAGATTAGAGTAAAAGACATTTGAGGTGATAGTGATACTCTCAGACCAATACATTCCAATGTGACATTACTTGACCACTCAATCTGGCTGCAGTTAAGGTGTTCTTTAATATAAAACATTACTCCTCCTCCTTTACCACTACATCGATCCCTTCTAAACATATTGTATCCACGTACATACAAAGCAGCAGAGGGCGAATTTATATTTAGCCACGTTTCTGAGAGACATCGAAAGTCCAGGTTTGAATCCACAACAAGATGTTTTATTTGATCCATTTCAGGCAGGAGACTTCGAATATTCAAATGCCCCCCAAACAGTCCTTTAGGTCTTGCGCGTGTATCCCAGAGCACCCGGGCATGATTAACCGTTTTGAAAAGTTTATGTTCCCGTAATCTTCTGATAGCTGGATTCAGACCACTTTGTTTGACTGGCATGCTCCTGCTAGGGCCTGGGCCTAGCCCAGTCGTAGCCGGTGTGCTACTGCTAGGGCCTAGCCTAGTTGTAGCTGGGGTGCTACCACCAGGGCCTGGGTCAAACATAGTTGGGGTGCTACCATCAGGGCCTAGGCCCATCCTAGCTGCAGCTGGGGTGCCACGGCCAGGGCCTGGGCCCAGCCCAGTTGTAGCTGGCATGCTACTGCTAGGGCCTGGGCCTAGCCTGGTCGTAGCTGGCATGCTACTGCTAGGGCCTGGGCCTAGCCTGGTTGTAGCTGGCATGCTACTGCTAGGGCCTGGGCCTAGCCTGATCGTAGCTGGCATGCTACTGCTAGGGCCTGGGCCTAGCCTGGTCGTAGCTGGCATGCCGCTACTTAGGCCTGGGCCAGACCTGACGGTGGCAGAAAGTTTGTTTCTTCCATCCAGTAGTTCACATGTATCTGGATGAAGAGTAGAGCCACCAATGCATGGCTGTTGTTCAGTAGCCAGCAGTCCCAAAGGAAAGATATCTGTTGTTTCCTTCCTTCCAGTACAATCAAGCCAAACTTGCACTGATTCATGAAGATGATCCTCTGACAAATGACTTTTTTGGTCACGGATAAGGTTTGCTAGTGGACCAGGATTCAGTTGTATATCCCCACTTAGCAACAGCAGAAACAGTAGAGTGCTATAAACATACCTTTGTTTGCTTCTCTTGCTGCATTGTTTGCTGTTTCTGCTAGAAATTCCATTGAAACAAATAAACACAGGGTTCATATTTTTCCAATAATATTCGTAATTCACAGATACTGTAATAGTACTTGATTGCACTCGAGTTATTTTGCAAAATACCTATTATATCTAATTGCATTTTTTCCTTGCCAAGGCTTCCAATCAGCTGTCTTCTCTCATTCTCATATTTCTGACAGTGTAGAATAACATGTTCTATTGTTTCCTCTTGCCCACAATAGTCGCACATGCCTGTTTCACTTTTCCCTATCCTATGTAGTGTACTATTTAGCCCAGTGTGTCCAAATCGAAGTCTTGATATAACTGTTTCCTCTCTCCTGTTCCTTCCTGTCCATCCCTTTTCTCCCACTTTCCTCTGAACTGTGAAAAACCAACGCCCTTTTGTGTCCTCTTTCCATTGCTTCTGCCACCTTTCCTTTTAATCTATTTTTAATAATACTTTGGTTTCTGATTTGCTGAAGTTAACTTCAACTTTTGTATAACTATTTTTTGTGGGTTCTTTTGCAGCTTTGTCAGACATTTCATTCCACCTGACACCAACATGTGCTGGAACCCATAGGAACACTACTGTAAGTCCCATCATTTGAATCCTGTATAAACGTTGTTGCATTTCAATAAGGAGGTCCGGTCTACTGTCTGAATGGCTGTTCTGTAAGCTGTCTAACGATGAACTGGAGTCCGAACAAATAATTGCCCTCAATGGTCCTGTGTCCTCTATCCTCTCGCCTCCATCCTACTCAGCTCAATAGAGAAAAGACACAAAACATTTGATCAGTTCCAGCTGAGGCAAATTAGGCCTCTTCACGGCACCTGTTCCCTGAGCCAACTCCCCGACTAAGCCAACTCCTCGCAGCTGAGCCTAACCACGCCCTCCACCACCACACATATATTAATCATAAATCCTTTTTCAAGCAAAAGTGCTCAGTAAGCTATTTGTTGGTCCAAGCCAAGCCTGGTGAGAATGTGCTGCTTGTCTCTGTTATCATTGTACATGTAATATATTTGCGTTTTGGACTGAAAACAGCAATTTGAATATGTCACATGGTCTCAGGAAAATTATCATTTTAAAATTCTATTAACCAAGCAATGAATAAAACAAACAACGAGCATGCACTACGTCAGCAGTAGAAACAAACTTATGCATGGTTAAACATGCAGGACAGCACACCACAGGGTGATAATTGTCTCCTTCACATCTACCTTGATAATGTCTGCAGAAATTGTGTTTTAAGAGTACATTCCTGAAGTTTGTACCTTTTATGTTTCTGCAACAACTATTGCTGCTGGTGCAAACATAATAAAAATGTAATGCAGGCCTATATTTACAAAGCCTGTAAGTCGTCACAGAATATTAGTTTCAACTCCTGTTTAGCTTCACATTGATTGTGATATGAAAGCTTCTTCAAGATCCGGATTGCTGATCTAAAGAGCTTAATGAAGTCTGATCAAAGTAAACAGTTATTATTTCAGTGTCCTGGTCAGAATATTTGCTGAATTTAATGTGCAGCTTTGCCAGCAGAGTGCATAATTACAATGAGCTAACAAGCCAAGTTCAGGGGAGTCTGAAGGAGTGAAGTAAACAAGATCTCCAGGTGTCATTTCTTTTTTCCGCGGCTTTTGTTATTTTGTTACTGCCGAGGAAAGAAAACAAAATGCACACGTTGAGGGTTTGGAGCCAAGTCAATTTTATTGTTATACTCGAGAATAAACATTTGTCTCAGTGGACAGGAAAAATGTCCCTTTTTAGTGTGTGAATATATAGTTACATTTATGTTTTATTTATTATTAGCATGTCAGTTTCCTTTCACCCACTTTCAATACACTAACCTACATAAGCGTTGCCATTAAATAAAGTGTGTGTTAAAGAGTCTATGGCAAAATGGGTCATATTTTAGCCAAAACCCTTCATAATGCATGAATGGAAATCTGCAAAATGACATGGAATCCAAAAACTACAATTTGAGGCCACAGCTTTGCCCCTGACGCCCCGCCCACCTGCTCTGGGCACAGCGAATGGAAATATCATATGATTTAATGACTGGTATTCTGGTGAAATATGATAAGTGCTCTGCCTGTTGCTCCCCGTTAATAGCCGCCCCAGAATGAGGCTCTAACTTTGTCACTCAGCGGGGGGGCTGAAGACTGTCTGTAGTTGGTCAACAAGCAAAGTGCTAAATGGAGATACTCAAAGATGCTGATAATTTAGCAACTTCTTTAAACAATGTTGACAGTGACTGAAATACTGATAAGTTATCTTTTGTTGACAGAACTGTATTTCTCACCAATCCAATGTATTTGCACTTCTTAGAGTATAAGTATTTACATTTCATGAATTTACATGATATTTCCCTGTTATATATCTCTGTTTCTTCCTCTCGCTTAGATTCTTTGCTGGTGTGATTTAGAGTTTAAATTCCTGTGGCCGGCAACATGTTGAGCAAATAACATTATAAAGAGTTTGTTGGCTCTCCGGGGCAAAGTCACAGTTCCTCACATGAAGCCGGCTGTGGCCTGGTCATTCAGTAAGCGCCGCTTCTCTTCCTGCTCTTGCTACTCTGGGACTATTTTATATCAAACGATTATCATTTAGAGGGCTTGTTTACAGATGGAAATGTTTCTCATAATTACTCCCTAGTGATCTCTCACATATTTTACAAAGACATGTTACACACATGTTTAGATGTGATCTGAATCCTACAGTGAACTTTCAGGCTGTGAAATACAGTTTATAACAAACGAAAGAGCAGGAAGCAGCAGGGGGGAATGGAAAGAGTAAATACAAATAAGAAGTGAAACTTGGGGTTGAGACAAAAGGTCAAAAGGAGAATAAATGAAGAGAATTAGGGGAGAAGGTTTAAAGGGATAGGAGGTTAAGGCTTGAGGGGTACCAGGACTCGACTGGGTGTTGACACGCAACATAGAAACTTGCTATAATTGACAAATATCAACATGATATTTATGTCAACCATTGACCGTTGGAATTTCCCACAGCACAAGGTTGCTTTTGTTGACCAACGTTATAAAAAAAGTATATGCTTAATCAATTACCTCAAGATTATTGATTTAATTGTTTAGCTCTATAATTATTCAAAAGTAAAAGACATTAACATAAAAGGAGAGCTGTGGCTATGATGCGTATCTTAATAGTACAGATGATGGCTGATGTGTGGATTGATGTTCTTCCCTTCAGGTCCAGTCGTCCAGCGACAAAATGGGCCCTCCTCCGAAGAAAGCGAGGCACAGAGAAGGTACAATTTATATCTGCTGTGTAGAAGAGCGTACATAAAGCTGTCTTTGCACAGAGAAGCAAGTAATACTTATGATAATAAGATTCAGAGCAAATGGCAGAAGACACTTTAAATGGAAGTACAAAACAAAGCGTCTTAGTCGTCTATGCTGCTGCTATCTGCTGCTTCTTCTAAGTCTGTGGCACTATGATCCCTAACAAACCCCTTCAGATCTTAACTTAAAGACAGCGACTTTTAGTTTATTGAAACACACTGATAAGAAAAAACGCTTAAAGAGCAGGGACATGCTTCCTTCCGCTTCATAGGATGATGGAGCAACATCAGATGCACGCGCACAAGGAAAGGGAGCGACGAACGTCAGGATCAAGTGAGAATCAAACAAACACCCACACCTAGTTATATAAACACACACACACACACACACACACACACACACACCCTCTCAGATAACCTACTCTGGGAACCGAATGAATTGAGGGCTGCATATAATATTCTCCTAGCTACACAAGCTTTTTAGAAGGAAAAAAACTCACGCACACACGAGCTGTCAGCGAACAACCTCACTGAGGAGCAAATTATATTTGCTCTGCTTTGTTTTGTTTTTATGAGGTAAGTTATCAGTGTTTGCTCAGGCAGAGCACACTTTACTTTAAATAGGTGATTTCATCATTACTGAGTACCAGAGATTCCAGACCCTGATACAATAGGTTCCTAGAGGTAAACAGTCTTCCCCAGTGTGGATTGTGTTAGTGTTTCCCGTCTTAGTTTCAATCACTACTCCCCAGTCTGTATGCCCTTGTGCTTTTTTTATTCATGCGTACATATACATGTTCAAGTCTGCCCCTTTTTAAATATACATTCAGACTTCAACATCCTCCTCTGTCCCTGCTGTCAGTGGCGATATCAGTTACCCCCTGTCCCTGCAACATGCTCTACTGCCATCTCTTTCTTCCAGCTACTGTTGGGGGGGGGGGGGGGGGGGGGGGGGGGGGTGCCATATGCTTTCTGACCATGGCTCAGTCATGTTGCATTCTGCTGCTTGTTCTTTTTATGATATTTTGATTATTTCTTATTTGCTATTGGCTTCCGTTTTTTGATGGCTCCTGATTTTCTCATCTTTACTTGCTTGGTTGCTTAGTTGTTTGCTTCTTTTTCTCTTTTCTGTTTTCCTTTGTTTGTTGCCCTCCTTCGTCTGCATCTCCTCTTCCTGTCTCTCCTCTCTCTGTCTTTCTCTCTCTGCCCGTCACAGTCGTTTCCACTCTCCAATATAAGGTGTCCACTCCTCCCACCCACCCAAACACCCCTCCTGAGTACAGACAGTACAGAGCTAGCACACTGCCACCCTCCTACGTCCGTGTGGCCTCCTCCTCTCCTCCATCCATCCCCTCCTCCTCTCCCTCTCAGGAGAAAGAGGTGGGGGTTGCTAGGGACAGAGCCCAGCTCTCCTCCCAGCTCTCCACCTCGCTCGCCTCAGCCTTTTTTTTACTAGACTAGGTTTAATTCTTTATAGTATAAAAATGTCATTTTCTTTTCCCAGTAGGTATTTCCATGCCAAATTCTAAAGTTTCTTTGTGTAAATGTGCTCAGGACTGGACCAGCATCATGCCTGATTATTGTTCTATAACATAACACATCGCACAAAGTGGGTGTGTATATGGGTCCACGCCACGTCAAGGTTTTTAGGTGAAAATGTACCATTTTGGTTACTATTCATCTTTAAGGTCTTTAGATCTTTCTTAAACAAAATTGAAGTCGATCGGATACATTTTGTGGGAGGAGTGCGTAAAAGTAAAACAAAGCCCACATTGGGCGAAATACTGTAGCGCCTCCTAGTATTTAAATTGCACAAGATTTTTTGTGCATGTTACAGGATGCAATGTGCACAGATACTGCAAGTTTTGAGTGATTAGTCCCCTGCACAGACTCCAAAATGTCATGCACCAGCGGCACTGGATAGGCATCATGGTGGGTTTTTGCGTTAACTCCCTTGTAGTCCACACAGAAACGGGGTGTCCCATCTTTCCTTGGGGTAAACACTACGGGAATTGCAGGGTGTTCGGTACTAGCGTCTTCCATTACCGCCATTCAAAAGTTGACTGCAGGCTCTGCATGACTCCATTTTAGTGCATCACGGGTCTTTGGTAACTCTTTTCCACAGGGCATACCATATCTCCTCAGTTGTGGCTTTAAGAGAATTCGGCCTGCGCACATGAAGTCCAGGTCCAGCAGTAAAAGCATGCATAGTTGGTCGTCCCCGACCACATGTATGCTAACGGTTATGCGGGCATCGTGGAGAATAAGTTCTCCCAATTGCCTTGCTCTCTTGCCCATTGGCCATAATAAACTTAGGGATCTCAATTGCACCTAATGTCTCACACACCTTCCTTATGCTATTCCACAGTGTTCTACTCATCAAGGAGTAAGTGCACCCCGAGTCAAGTACTGCGTCACCTTGTAGACCTCGGATCCCACGGCCTTAACCATAATCAGGCTTCTTGTTGGACTTCTTGGACAAGAGCTCTGGAGGGGTGGTCTGCTGTATTCAGTTACCAGTCTTTCGATCACGGAGCCCACTTTGACCACTTGGTCCACAGTAGCGACAATGCCAAGTAGGCCGCTTGCCAACCTCGGATTACAGGTCCTGAGGATCCGCCACACCATCTCTTCCTCCGATATCTCAGGTCTCCATTTCAGGGAGATGATCATAGGCAAAGTCCCTCAGGCACTGGGTGGGTGCTTGCACATGTGCGCGCAGTTGCTCCTCAATCTCAGACTGATAGTTGGTGGGCAGGAAAGCTTCAAGGAAAGCACTTTTGAACTTTACCCAATTGGATATCTTGCTAATCACCAGCTCTGTGCTGGCCCCTTTAGGACAACATTGAGCATGCCTACGAGTTCAATGTCACTCAAGGATCTGAGGGTGAGAAAATTCTTGCACTGCTCAATGAAATCGGTGACGTCTTCTTGATTCACCAAACTGGGGAAACTCCATTCTAATGGGTAATTTGGCCATTGAAGCAGGCTGGGATGAAAAAACGGTATCCCCCTCAGCCTTATGCCGGCTCTCTGCCTGGTTTAACTTTAGGAGCTCAACAGACGGGTCCCCTGAGGTGCAGTCGTTGGTGTAGAGGGAGAAGAGCAGTGGGGAGAGCACACATCCCTGGGGGGCGATAGTGCTGAAAGTCTGGGTGCTGGATGTGATTTTTCCCAGCCTCACCTGCTGCGTCCTGTCTGTCAGGAAGTTAGTGATCCACTGACAGGTGGAGGCTGGCATGCTGAGCTGGGAGAGTTTATGTGATGGTGTTGAATGCTGAGCTGAAGTCCACAAAAAGGACCCTTGCATATGTCCCTGGGGAGTCACGGTGTTGCAGCACATGGTGCAGTCCCGTGTTGACTGCATCATCCACCGACCTGTTTCCGCGGTAGGCAAACTGCAGGGGGTCCAGCAGGGGCCCTGTGATGTCCTTTAGATGGGTCAACACCAGTCTTTCAAAGGATTTCATGACCACAGACGTCAGGGCGAGTCATTTAATCCTGTGATGGAGGATTTCTTGGGGACCGGGATGATCATGGAGCACCTGAAGCATGATGGGACTTTACACAACTCAAGTGATTGGTTGAAGATCTGTGTGAAGATGGGGGCCAGCTGGTCAGCACAGACTTTCAAGCAGAAGGGGGACACAGCGTCTGGGCCCGGAGCCTTCCTGACCTTCTGTCTATGAAAGAGTCAACTCACATCCTCTTCACAAATCCTAGGTGTTGGAGGGGGGTTATTTGGGAGAGTTGAGAAGGAGGCAGAGAGTGTAGGTGGTTGTTTGATGATGGGGCAGTTGGGGGTTTGGAAGTGGGCTTATCAAACCTGCAGTAGAAGACATTCAGGTCGTCGGCCCTTCGGTGATTGTCCTCAGTGCGGGGAGATGGTGTCCTGTAATTTGTACTTCCAGGACTCTCCAAACTGACGAGGGGTCGTTGGCTGAAAAACGTTTTTCCAGTTTTTCAGTGTAGCTCTTCTTAGATATCTTGAGTCTGCTGGACAGCGAAAATGTCAGAGAGAATGGGTTAATGAGACAGAGGGGAGCATAAGGAGATCAGAAGGATGCTTAAAGGAAGATTAAAGGACTGACAAACTCAAACAGAGGATGAAAAATATATTAAAAGATGTATTGAGAGATGGACGGACATTGGTGCTGAGTTTGGTGTTGTGGTCCTCTCTGTGCACCCATAGACTCAGTCAGCCCAGCGCTGCAGCTCTTTGTTCTCTGTTCAGTCCAAGTCTTAAGAAGAAAATATTTTTGTTTTTACTGTTTTATTATTTAAAATACTGTGGTGATGATGCTGTTGATGACAATGAGTGTTTTATTGATATTATAGAAGGAGAAAGGAATCCTGCACACCATTTATGTCCGCCTTTTCTATTTTCTATTATTATTTGTTTGTTTAGTTCATCCCCAACTATTTCATAATAACAAGCACAAGAGGGCATAATGGTGCTGCAGACACACCTGCCCTAAAACAAAACAACCTTTTATGACCTTGTTCATACTGGTGTTGCGTATGTAATATTTTCTCTTCAGAGATGTTGAAAAACATTTTAATGTTTTAACCACACTTAGCTACTTAAATACCTCTTTCTGCCACACCCGAGGCACACATCGCAAATGAGCAATTCATGTTTGGCAATTGATCCGATAACACACAATAACATTATACACAACTCCAGTGTGACCGAGGTTCAAGTTTCTCTACCTGTTCAAATGTGCGAGATCATTGAAACTTGGGGATTATTCACAAAACAGGCCGATAACTGTAAATGTGCCACCTGGTTTTACATAGATAGAAAACAATGTAGTACTACATCCTATACTTTATGAACCTCCCAAGTATGCATGAAACCCTCATTTCTATGAATTTATTTTTGAAGAAAAAAAATATACAAAATACAAATGGTGGTACATTTATTAATGTGATTTGTTTCCATGAAGATTCCCCTTTCTATATATGAAATGTTTAACTTGATAATGGTAGCAATGTTTTGAAAAAAGGGGGGACTGCGATGGCAATATGCAAATCTTACCAGATAAGAATGTGCAGAAAGTGAATAGTAAGCCTATGTGATGGTAGCTAAATGTGTCTTTGCAGGAAGGATTTGGTTGAATATTGGTTGTTGCATTCTATCCACTCTGTCCGCTCGCAACTACGTTCTAATTTAAAAGCTGGAAGTAAATTCATTCAAACAACAATAGACGTGTCCACCAGCTACACAATACTGTGTGTTCCCTTGTGTTTTGTGATGAAAGTTTACAAGGAAAGGAAAGGAAATGTAAAATTAACAGTCATATTCTTTACAGTAGTTTCTTCTTACAAAGGTCTTTTACTGGTTTAATATATATATAGTGCAGTCATTTAAATAGAAACAACAAATATCACACTTATCAACCACAACACTCAGATAAAGTTGGCAAAATAACAGAAACAATTAACAAAAAAAAAGCTCTGTCATAAATACCAGTTTGGTGAAACTGTCTTTAAATTCATGTCATCTAAATAACTTATTTTTGGGATTACAAAGGTATGCCTGTTATTTTGTCCACTCTTCATAGATGTAATTAAACAGTTTACAGCACAAGGAAGCTGCGAACATTCAGAATGGGGCATCACTGAAGAAAAGGCTCTTCTTACTGAAAGGTAAGTTCCAATGCTATTTTCCCCCTCTGCTATGAGAGATTTGAAATTGTAATAAGTAATCTGAGAGCCTTTGACTGCCTCCATTCTCACAATCAGAAATGTAAAAGACGTACAGTAACGTGTGTAGGCAGGAAACAAAAGAGCTAGTGCCATTTCTGTTAAACCTCATGAGAATGTATATGACCTTTTCCTACAGAAATTAGGATTTTATTTGTGTTGAAATATTAGCTTTTTCATCGATATTTTGCCTTCTGGATACAAGGAAATGTCATTACAGTCTCACGACAACGGGCCATCTGCTTATAGCAGGAATAGAAGCACGAATAAATAATGAGGTGAGGAAACCAACTAGCTGTATTTTACTCTTTCATTTGCATACTTTGAATGTATGCAACTGAACTACCCATTCATCTGCCTTTAAGTAACTCAAGTGCAGGTCTTAATTAAGATGTTAGACAGTTTACTAACAGTGACAACCACACACTACAAAAAGGGAATATAATGGGAATATTAAGATAATGATATTTCATAGGGGTCCATACATATTTAACCACTGAAATTCTAATTTCTGTTAAAAGGTAAATATAATCAGTCACAGATCTATTCCTCCTTGCTTAGCTTGTACTCCCGTTTGATTCTGGCATATGGACCGATGCTGTCGTCGAACACAAAGTCCCATAATACCCGAATCCAGGAAGTGTGTTGAGGCAGGGAGTTGTAATACTCTGCTGCAATTTGCTTTACCTGCCAAAAAACACAAAAAACATAAAGTTAGAGAATTAGAGCTTGTGAAAAAGAAGAATGTTAATTGTTCATCAGCTATATGTGAAATATAGACATAGCATTTAAATTGCAAAAATAGATTTCATTACAAGAATCAAATACAAAGACTGATACAAGCAGACATGTCACTGCTTTGTTCAAAAGGAAAACATATTCACAGTTTCTCTCATAAAAGACTTTCTGTCAAAACCATCACACACAGTTTGGACAGCTGTGGCCACAGTTGACATCGCATGATACCGATGCACTATGGTTTAAAGCACAGAATGATTCAAGAAAATCCTGAAAATGTTCATAAACAGTAAATGAACATAAGCAAAAAAGTTTGATAAAATTAGCTGCCTTCTGTGTCAAAAGGCAGGCATCTCACTTTGGATCTCCTCATGCTCTGATGGTGCAAGAGAAGCAGCAGTTAATCAATTACAGAGCCCGGCCTTTCATCTGATAAATATTTGCAGTTGATGGAGAAAAAAGTGACTTACAGTAGGTTCTGAAAGACAGGACAGCCCCGTCTTATCTGCCCACACCTTGAGCAAAAATCCCCCACAACCTCAAAAGAATGACTTGAGTCCAAAGTTGGAAATTAAGCCATGATTTATCACAAGAACACAGTCTCACCTGAGGTAGTTTGCTGCCAGGTATGCTCGGGAAGTCATGGTGCTCCATGTGATAACCAACGTTGAAGGTGATGAGATTCAGTGGTCCATAGTAGGAATATGTCTCGTGTCCCTTCAGGAACATGTAATGCTCAGCTATGAAATGTCCCGAGATAGGATGCAGTCCCAAACACAGGATAGTACCTGCAATGAGGTAAACAATGGGCTTCAGCCCCCATAAATAGTAGATCATTATGTCTACTATGAGCTGAACAGCTGCATTTAGGATCTCCAGCTGACCCACTGGTTTAGGATTAACCATCAATGGGCGAATGGCGTAGAAGAAAGGCTGGAGGAAGAGCCAGAGGACCTTCCTGGCTGGGGTGCAGAAGAACCATCCCTCAATGTCTGTGGGGATGTCAACATCCAGCTGGTCCCCACCAAGATACCGATGGTGGTCGATGTGGTATTTCTTAAAGGAGGCAGAGTAAGGCAACCCAATGGGCAGGTTGGCCCACATGGCAAACCAGCGGTTCCACTTCGCCAGCTTGTTGCCAAAGGCCACGTTGTGAGAGATGTCGTGGATAGCCAGAGTCAAGGAATGGTTGATGCAGCCTCCGAAGGCGTAAGCCCAGAAGAAGATCCACTTCCAGGAGAGGTCATGGACCAGGTAGCAGGCCAGGAGCTGAGTCAGGACCATGCCCGATACTACCCACTTCAGCTGGGGATCCGGTCCCATCAGAGACTTGATCTCTGGATATTTGGCTTGGGAGAGAAGCAGATGGAAAGGGATGTTGACAGAAATTTTAAAAAGTGGAAATTAGTAAAGGGAACCAAATTAAAAGAAGGGAAATAGTAGATTTATGAGAGAAGTGAAAGGGAAGAGAACAAGTTACTGATTAATTTCTTCTTGTATATGATTTTGTAGGATGTATAGAAAGTTAAATATGTCATGAACTCGGCAGGAAAGCTGTTAAGCAGGACTCATTCAACCTCAACTGTATAAGTTTGATCTCAACTTATCAGTGTGACACTCTGCAACCCAAAGAACACAATCAAGCATGTTGTATGATACCAGCTCTTCTCCTGCAAAGGGCCTGCTGACAAAAGTCATTTTCATTCAGCAGAGGTGTTGTTTTGCACCATTACAAAAAGAGCTCAATTTAGTTAATGTGACATTTACAATATAATAATCTAATAATGCCGGTTCTGATTTGTTACACTAGCCACACCTTACAGACAGAATTATATATATAATATCGAATATCCCATCATGCATTAGCTGAAGATAACTATGCACCATGATGCTGTTGCTCATGCAAATCTGTCTGGCTTCTTTACCTCAGCTCACTTCTATAATACACTATGTATAATGGGCTCAACCTGGTAACATAAAGGGTTTCACTGCATGTAGGTCTCCCCTTTACTGACCAAACCCTTCTTATTTTGTGAATGTTTAGCCAATAAACAAAGATACATCTCCTGCATATTCTACTGTATGATTTGATGACACCTGCAGTGTGTTATTTTCTCATACTATTTATAGCCATGTTTATGGACTATCCATCTTCAAGTTATGATAGTGTAGCCCACCCACTGGACAAAATGTTAAATCAATAACAAGACATCATAAAAGACACTGTTTAAACATCTTAAAGCTGTACAGCCATCATCGGATTTAATGTTCACCATGTTACAGAGAGACGTGTGATTTCATTTATGGCCACATACGTAGAAATAAATTAATATGTTTCAAATAAAACTTATATTTCAGATTAAAGTGCACGCTTCATGTCAAAGAGCCACTTTTCAGAGCCACTGCTGAAAGACCATCGGGCAGCGTCACAATCATTCATGATCTGTTTGACCACTACTTTGATGCTAGCCGTTAGTAAAATAAAGTTTATGTCATGCATTTGGAGCCACAATAGGCTGCAGACCTGCCAAACAACTATCCAGTTTATACAACATGAACTCGCTTGTCAATCAAAATATCCCTCATGATCATGTAAAAAGTGAGGTTCAACGACCCCAATACTCACATCCTTCTGCCTCTCCCCTCAGGGCAAGGCAGAGCATAATTAAAAGAAAAAAACACTTTAATAATTCAAAGCATGGTGGTGTCAAACAACCCATCATCACCTTCTAGATGTGCTTCTTTCACAACAGAGCAACTATGTATGTGACCGCTGGACAAAGCCAGGATCAAATGTACGTCAACAGGTTTAGATCTTGTTCATCTAAAATGTTTCAATCAAATGACATAATAAATCAGATTACAACAGCTGACTTCTGTTGATAAGGGATTTTATATATTTTAAAAAGCGAGAAAATAAGAAGGATCATTGGCTATATATAATAGACAGTTTGGACTAATATTATCTTGCATTAATCATTTATTGACATGGGTCAAGGCGGTGTGTTCAATTAAGGTTACACTTTCATGGATCCTCCCAGATCCCCCGACTCACAAAGCCTTTCTCCTCACTTCATGCATAGCCCTGCAACTGTTTTGGTCATGCGTAGGGAATGTGTCTTGATAGTAGCTGAGGCGTTGGCAACTGCACCTGCTATCAATATGCTGATATTATCTTCGAAGTCAGAGAACATTATGACTGATAAAAAGAACAGGTGATAGCCATGGGTTAAATTGTCACGCAAAACTCAAATCTGGTATCTAATACTCACTTTGACAACATACATGTTGCTTTATCTCCCATTGCTGCTCATTACACCCTCTATATGTTGACCTTTGCTTTAAAAAATGTCATGAAAATAAGGTAAATAAAACAGCCTCAAAATTCGAGTTGAACAGGTGAGAAAATAAATTGTGATATAAATAAAATATGTTTGAACATTTCTGTCAAAATTGTAATGTGAATTATACTGCACTTGTATTACCTTTGAAGATTTGCAGTTTTAAATGGAATTTAAAAGAATAGTTATGCTTTAAACGAATGGTGTAACTTACATCCCCATGTAAGTGACTCACTCAAATTCATGTTTGTCTTGTCAGTTTCTATGTTGTCCCTGCATCCATTGTGGACTGCTCGTTAAGCAACAGCTAGTAAACAGGTTTAACCGGCTCAAAAAATGCGAGGAAAAATGTTGGCTCCGCTTAAACTTAGTATCCAAACTAACAAGGAATTTAACTCAGCAGATTTTTCAGTTACAAATATGTTATTAGTTTTTAAATAAAATCTTACCTAGTATTTCTTTCCTTCTTGAAGTGTGTGGCTGGTCATTGTAGACCCATTCAAAGTCGCCTCTTCCACCTGTCTTGCCCATGACCAACCTTTCTCTGTCCGAAGCAACCGACTTTGTGGCGTTATGTGTGTCATCAAACCTGAACAGTATCGGGACACACCCACTCACACTGGTTGTAGGCTGCAGGTGTGATCACAAACTCCTCCCCCGAGTTGAGCGCCTGCTGAAAAACCGGCTACGTAATCTTTTGCTCCCCAAACAACTGCATCTTTACATTCTGTCACGAGAACCAACTGGAATTATACTTCTAGGCCTATGTATAGAGGGATGTTGTGTACTGGTATTGCAAACATAATAGTCTATTTAAAAAAAGAAAATACAGTCCAATCGTAAATCCTTTTTCAAGCAACAGTGCTCAGTAAGCTATTGGTGGGTCCCAGCCTCTGAAATGTGAGAATGTGCTGCCTGTCTCTGTTATCATTGTACATGTAATATATTTGCGTTTTGAAATGGGGCTCTGACAAAAACAGCAATTTGAATATGTCACATGGTCTCAGGAAAATTATAATTGAAAAATTATATAAACCAAGCAATGAGTAAAACAAACAAAGGAAGACGCTAAAATGTATCTTAACACTCCGAAATAATAGTTAGTTTAAGTTGTAAGACATTATTTTGATGCATTATTATTATATAGCCTATTCATGTTATATTACATGTTAGGCTATGATTAATAAGACACAGAATTGTTTTTCTTATTAAAAATGGATCACATATACATATATATTGATATACATATACATTCGTGTCAATATCTTTATGGCCACGTTATAAGAAATAAGACGCTGCAGGTTTGAGTTTCACATTTGAAAGGGATTGCTCTGGTCCAAATCACGCGAGACTGCAGAACTAGAGCATTGTGGCGACGAGAGTACAGTACAGTAGTGTAGAGTTGTTGTAGGAGAGGGAGGAGGAAGGCTGAGTTTAGACAGGAGGAAAAGAGAGTGTAAAAATAGCGTATACGGAGTAGGAAATACAATATTTATCATGGCGTCGGGGGACACTCTGTACATAGAAACGGACGGGTCAGAAATGCCAGCCGAAATAGTGGAACTGCATGAAATCGAAGTAGAGACAATCGAGACCACAATTGTTGGAGACGACGGTGAACACCAGCCGATGATCGCGTTACAGCCTCTGGACTCAGATGATCCACACTCCATTCACTCGCACCAAGAGGTGATTTTGGTGCAAACGAGAGAGGAGGTGGTGGGCGAAGATGACTCTGAACTGAACACGGATGACGGGTTTGAGGACCAGATCCTCATTCCGGTGCCTGCCGTGGAGGAGGACTATATCGAACAGACTCTTGTTACTGTCGCCGGGAGAAGCTCTTCGACAGGCCGGATGAAGAGGGCTGGAAGCGGGAAGAAAGCGGGCAAAAA
Organism: Cyclopterus lumpus; assembly: GCF_009769545.1. Lineage (NCBI taxonomy): Eukaryota > Metazoa > Chordata > Actinopteri > Perciformes > Cyclopteridae > Cyclopterus > Cyclopterus lumpus. The sequence continues at coordinate 11,656,310 of NC_046987.1, read as the reverse complement.
GAGCTACCTGAGCGGGGGAGAAATGGGCAGGAAGTGGGAACAGAAGCAGGTCCAAATAAAGACTTTGGAGGGCGAGTTTTCAGTGACTATGTGGGCATCGGGTAAGTGCAGAGTCTTGAGTGAATTATCTCCAGCTGGCCCCTCGCTTTGTTCTCAGCCTGTGTGTCGTGTGACTGGGCCTAGTTAGCGCCTGGTCCTCCGCTAAAGTAGAAACTATCACCCAACTCTGAGCCACTTCAAATCCATTTGAAATGTTTTGTTTTTATGGGAAGCCATGTTTTATGTGTCGATGGGCGCCGCCATATTTCCCCGGTCTAGAAAGTATGGCGGCCCGAAAAAATGGCGTTTATTTGGCCGACGAAGATGGCGGCGAGTGTGGGAGCGAGTGCAGCTGGCTCCACTAGGCCGCTGTGGCGCAGTTCAGTTCAACGGGAACGGTGGTGGTGCCTTCAGGGACACCTCATACTTTACACTTTCCGAAGCTTAGTACACATTACGTTAATTCAATATGCTTCCAGCGAAATAGCGCAATAGTTATTCTGTTTGCTAGTGTTATGCATCACGGATTATATCACGATGAGTATTTAATGTAGATGAGTGTTGACATTAGCACAGTTACTTGTCTTATTATTATTATTATCATCCTCGGGGCTTGGTTAAACATTATATTAACTATATTGTTTAAACGGTGTAACATTCCTACAAAATACCATCAACGTCTCAATTTTAAATCATGTGCAATTTATATTGGAAAAGTGAATGTTTGTAAACACGGTGTGAATCTTCCCGTGCTATTTCACCCAAAGCGAGTTTATTAAAGGGAGGTATTTTAAAGTATCACTTATTTGCCAGATTAATTTGAGTCCATACTATTTCTATTTTACAACAAAAAACAGTGATACTTTTGGTATACATGTTTTTTTCTTAATACAGACCCCCCAAGCCTGTACTTTCTGTCCTATGCGTCTATTAGTAGAACGTAAATAACAGAGTGGCAGGAAATATGAATGAGGGGTTGTCATGAAAAAAGGTTTATTTAAATGTCTTTAATCCATTATTTTCACATGTTCTGATACGGTTAATCTTCAACACCTCTCCTCCCATTCAGATGACAAGAAGGACATAGACCATGAGGAGCAAATCACAGGGGAAAACTCTCCTCCAGATTATTCTGAATACATGACGGGGAAGAAGCTTCCTCCTGGAGGTATCCCAGGCATTGACCTCTCAGACCCCAAACAGCTGGCAGAGTTTGCCCGGTAGGATGTTTGTTAACTCAGGCTGATGATGGCAAGTCAAATTCATTGGGCCAAAGAAAATGTATTTGTACAAGAGTTTTCAAAAGAGATGTGTAGTATTTAATGTAATATTGATTTAAATGACTGTGTCCAGGATTTATTTCTTGTTATTTAAGTAAACGCATCTTAGTGTTTGTTTCAGGAATGTGGATAGTTGTGTGAACAGTCTATAATGATGTGACCACTTTTATTTCTGCTACAGAATGAAGCCAAGAAAAGTAAAAGAAGACGATGCACCAAGAACGATAGCCTGTCCACATAAAGTGAGTGCATTGTTCTGTTTATTACACCACCTTATACAGTACTGTGCAAAAGATGGTAAACATGCATGAACAGAAGCCTACTCAGTTCTATTGTATGTCACGATTGTTAACATTACTGTACGCAAAACCTGCATATGTTCTCTACACTGTAAAGTGAATATGTCCCGAGTGATTACCTTCATCTGGTTTTTCGTCGGCTCAGGGATGTACCAAGATGTTCAGGGACAACTCCGCGATGAGAAAGCACTTGCACACCCACGGGCCTCGCGTGCATGTCTGTGCAGAGTGTGGCAAAGCCTTTGTGGAGAGTTCAAAACTGAAAAGGCATCAACTGGTACACACGGGAGAGAAACCTTTCCAGGTGAGTCCTTTTTTATTCTCTGTATTTCATACTTTATTTTCCTTCTTCTGAAGAAAGCTTCATAATTTGAATGTGCTTTAAAAGAAAGATTTTAATATATACCTGAAATGTAAGCTTTGCCCAATTTGCTTTGCGGAAGAGCAATTATATACAAACCTTGCTGTTGTCATCTCAAATACCTGCAGTTGAAATTATATTGTTTTTTTAATCTGTGAGATATGTAGCAGCGTTAACTCGATTTCTCTCATCTCCAGTGCACATTTGAGGGCTGTGGCAAGCGGTTCTCTCTGGACTTTAACTTGCGCACACATGTGCGCATTCACACTGGCGACCGCCCGTATGTGTGCCCCTTTGATGGCTGCAACAAAAAATTTGCCCAGTCAACCAACCTGAAGTCTCACATCCTCACACACGCCAAAGCCAAAAACAACCAGTGAAACGACAACGACTCAAGCATACGCTGGAGGACTTGGCCTGTATCGCCGCTTCTTGACAAACTGTCCCGTGGCCTGCTTTGTTGTGAAACAAGAAGTCCCCTTTGTATTATCTTTAGATGAAAGGTTTTTGAGAAATGACCTTTTCTCAAACTTTTTAATAAACTTATGGCGGTTTGAACAAGGAACTCATGAGAACCCCAACCCCCTCAGGCATCTCTCTACCCTACTTTGGTGCTGACTGGATGGAACAATTTACGCTTTCTTCTTGTGAAGATGTTAATTCATGGATCTGCACCTAAAGCATATTTATACCTTAACAGAGCCATTTAAAAAGTGTTTGCAATATGTAAAATTTGCATCAATCCTCAGCAATGATACCTTTTCAATTTTCTACTTTCCCCAAGTGTGCATATTGTACACTGTTTGACATTAAGCTCTGGTAATGTATGTAGTAAGATTGTCCCTGTAGCTCTTATTAGGTTTCACAGTTCGTTTTAACTTTCCCTTTCCCTTCATCTGAGTTTTTCGAGAGGGGTCTGGGTGATCTTTGCATATATTCATTTTGTACAACGCAATATCAGAATCATGTAGATAGCCATGTGATTTTCAATAGCGGTCACCAATTAAAATGTTTTTCTCCCTTGCACTACAAACACTAAGTGTCATCTGTCCTTTAATTAAAACTCAACTGTAATATATAATTAGCTGTTTTAGTAGCAATTTCATTGAGACTAGAGCTGCTCAAAAAACAAATATTTGGACACCATTTCCCTTCTGAAATTATATTTTTGTATTGGAGGTTGCATCTGCAGTATAAAACGTTGATAGAAATAACAGGTGAATTAATTTTGTGTTAACATTGAGAAATAATTTGATAAAAAGGATTGTAGACGTTCGCTTGGAGAAACAATGAGGAAGTGAAACAAATTCAATTTTTTATTTTTCAGCACACTGCAGATATACAATTGTAATCGCGTCTTACAACTTAAATTGCACAGCTTCAAAGTGGGATCTTGTAAATTGTTACAATGGTTCAAGTCAACTCTTGTTTCTGTCTGACAAGGAGGTCAGAGAGTCAACATTTGCATTAGAAATTAAAAAAGGTCTTTTTAAAGAAGCCCTTTGCTCATTTAGCTACAATCTCAAATGTTACTAATTGTCCATCGGTACTAGTTGTACTTCAGTAGTAACAATATCATTTCACAGCAAACACATTTTCATTAGAAACATTAACTAGCTAATGCTTTGCGGGTCTGTTAAAAATAAAATCCATTATATTTTCAATTTGAACAAGCATGTGGTGCAGTTCTAAAACCTGCAGCATCAAGATCAGCCATAATACTCAAGTCATCCTAAACAATCAACTGGCATTTCTAAGAGGCAATACAGGTTTGAAGATTTAAATGGTTTAAAGACAAGTGCAACAATGCTGGTGGGTAGAAACACTGAATTACTTTTAACCCACATTACTGGCATTTGGTTTGTTTGCAGCCGGAGAGCAAACGGCAACAAACCAAAGTGAAATCAAGTCTGAAGCCACAAACTGTTCCTGTTTTTTTTTCTACTTTGAAATACACATCTGACACTTATTTTTAGAATTGCATGCAAATAGTAATGTGTTATTCAATTAAACTGACTTTTGGCTAAGCTCATCCCTGCAGAGTAGTATAAATAGAACAATATTACACACTTTGGCCATCTCAGTCTTACTACAAACCTATTTTATGCTGAACTGCCTGATCTGGTGAAATGATTGCATCCGGTATAAAGATTCTTGAGTCACATTAAACACTATTACATAAAAAACATTTAAATAGACCCATGTGTACATCTAAGAGCCCACACTTGGACTCACTCTGTATCTAGCGGCATGAATTTAAGTCATACGATTACTGTTAACACTAAGCTGCCTGTAAGTGTGTTTGAGAGATTCACTGAGAAACCTGGGTCAGTTAAAATGCAGTGAACAGCAGAAACAAGCAACTGCAAATCCCAAACTACCACACCAGCAGTGTCTGACTGTAAATTAACTGAATAAAAGAAAGAGGCATAGAGCTAAAGTAGAGGCATTTCCCTCTATTTTGCAATCCTGCCTTTGGATGTGTGTACAGTAGCTGCTCTCAGAGCAGACGCCACCCTGATGGTTTCACTCACGCACTGGGTTTTCACTCGGCTAGCAGAGCAGCCAGAAGTGCCGGGTAGTTTGGTGTCCCGCATCCTGTAACAGGATCCCACGACGGTGCAGCACAAAAACCCTTACCCTGAACCTGTTCATCCAGACAGCTCAGGTGACAGCCCTCCGTCACCTGGAGATGCAAAGCATTTAGTAAACAGATCATGACTACAAGGCATGTTGACAAAGGGTTTTCACAGAATACCTTAAGGAATATACTGCTTCAACTTACAGTAGCAAAGGGAGCAAAACATAATTGAAAATACTGCAAATTGAGTTCTACAGTTTGGTTCCTGTTATTTTATCCGTTCAAACTGCATTTTTAATACTCTGCCACATATTCTGTCCTTATTGCTCATGTAAATCGTGAGAACACCACATTTTTAGGCAACTCTTAATAATGTATTCTGTAGTCCAGTACAACAGTCCCTTTAACTATCATCTCAATAATACACCTATAATATACATATATTTCTAACAAATCAACACGTAAATAAAAACTGAATATTTGGGTAAAAGGTAGAATTTATGGCAGAGCTTTGGCATTAAATAACAAAAGGATTAAATATATAGGTGTATCAAATATAGTGTCCCCTAGGTATAAATAAGATTGCTGCTGCAAAAAAGGGGCAACTCTATAACGATTTAACTGCTGCAATAACTTGACTTACATCAAACAGAGCTTGTCCTTTGAGCTTATAGAGGCGAGGGTTGAGGAAGCCCAGGGCAGGCCGGCCCTTTAGCATCCGCTGGTCATTGATGAGAGACAGCATGCCTCCGACCACAGGGGTTGATGCCTGGGAAGGTACATCAATCGATGAGTGATACAATAAAAAGCAATAAAGCGAGCCATTAAAACAAAAAAGTTAACTGCTGTATACACTTTTAGAAATGTTTCTTTTTTTCATCCTTCGTTTTCACAAACAAAAATCACTATGGCTTTTTATCTGTTCTGTCACTTAGAGCCAACGCTCTATTCACGAAGAAGCCTCACGAAGTTTTACATATTTTACCGAGGTTCCAGACACCCAGGGGACGGGTACTCTGTTGATGACCACCCAGTAGTTATCCGACAGGGCAGCCATGTCTGGATAGGCCCTGCCGCTGGTATTGAAATATGACGGAGGAGGAAGGGTTGCTGCTACAGTCTTCAGGTACCCATCTACTGCACTGGCCTACAGGAACACAAATGCACAGCATAAATTACTGCAATAACTGAGCCTATAAGAGCTGATGACCCATGATTATTACCTGGTAGTCCGGCATCTTGAAGACGTTGCTGAATCCTCCTCCACTGATGTAATCTGTTATTTCATATGTGATCTTAAATGGGTTCTTGAATGATGTTCCTCCTACTGTAGTCACATATGGGCTGGGAACGAGAGGCAGGGCATAGAACGATAGATGTTTATTGCTCAGGGGGGTTGGATGGACCTAGAAAAGTCTGACTGTTGCACGGAATCAACCTTTAAAATCAATTGTCCCAGTCCTATACCAACGGTGTCTAGTGTCACGCAAAAACCGGTCTGCATTCATGTAGAACTGCTTTACCTTGATGCAGGAAAACTTGGCCTGAAGGTATTTTGGCCTTTACCCAAATGTTTGCAGCCTGCACCACTGTCACCTGAAGATGAAACAATAGATTATATAGCAGGTAATCACACAGCATATTTTACTGACAACTGGCACATTTCAAGTTGAGTTTTCCCACTGCCAATATGCCATGGAGTTTATTTAAAACAATAGTGGTATGTTTATGTTTGAGTGTGACAATGTGCCGTCAATAACAATGGCGCAAAGCCACAGTAAGTTGACAAGTCTCATTTTGGTAACACCATCTGCTCCCTCTCAAGCCGTTCAGTTTCCAGTTCTCAATTTGTTGAAGTATTGTCTTTTGTGTCTACTGAAAACAGGAATGTGGTTTTTTTTGCTGAACAAACGAGATTAACTTAGAAACAAAGCCAGAAACTAGAGAGAGGTTGCAGTCATTGCATTTAACAACAGGATGAAACCGTCCTTGTCTACAGGACGGTTTCATCCTGTTGTTAAATGTTGTTAACTGACACAAACAAAGACTTTTTTAGCTCATTAAAAGTCATTAATTTGCAGACGGTATAGATTAAGTGTAGTTTGGGGATGTTGTTGAATGTCTAAAGTACGAGGCCTGTGGATAGGTCCAGCAGACTTCCTCCTTACTCACCAGAAGCAAAGAGCAAAGAGATTCCTCTCACACCAGCCTTCATAAACTCTGTGTTGATGCGCATCATAAACGCCGTGGACAGGCTGTCTTCATCGTCTCCGTAGCTGATGGTGTGAACCCAGGGCAGGTCTGACATGTTGCTGAGCAAAACTATCCACTGGAGGAAAGGCTCCTGAGACTCATGGCGACCTGAAGGACCATTAGGAAATCAGAGTATTACTATACGCTATTTCACGTGAAAAGAAAGTCAATATGATTTTTAAAGTTCTTTCAGTTCTTCACACGCACACGATCGAAGCCTCAGTCTCTCATACAGACCTTGATTGGTGAAGACCCACGTAGAGATGTTTGCCCCTGTGCTCATGATGTACTCGACATCCAGACTGGCCTCAATACCGGCCTTTCCTGCTCCCTGAATGCCGACAACCCTGTCCACCTGAGAGAGATGCTTGAAGCTTCTGCCATACATGCCCATGAACTCTGCCAGGTCTGCAGGGTTGAAGTACTGCTCCAGGAACTGAAAGAGAAAATAGCTAGCTAAAGTAAGAAAGTCCAGCAAGTGGTGTTTAGTATGGTGTCAGAGCTGTTGTGTACATGTCTGACAGCAACATAAACGCAGCCTTCTATTATGGACTTATTCTGAGTCGGCCACACCTGAGCTACAGCCTGGCTGTTGTTCTTTGCTGTTCCCACATCAGTTGCTGTGAGGTTATAGCGGGCCCTCAAGATGGAGGGAGTCACTCCTAGATGCAGCCCTGCCTTGGACCGCTTTTGCTTCCTGTTAGACGAGGCTTTGCGGAGGTCCTGCCCTTTAGGAGGGAGGCGGTGAAGCCCTGCAACTGTGGAAATAAATAAGTCATCCATCCAGCAAATATGTACTGATCTTAACCTAAATATACAGCAGTGACAGCTGAACAGATTACGCCTTTAGACTTTTAATGGTTCTCACCAAAGTCCAGGTGCTGGTGAACATCATCATGAACAGAGTACGGAGCTGAAGACCTCACCAAAGAGTGGTCATCCCTGATGTAACGGTGGAACTTGCTCCCTGGAAGCAGCTTCTCTGCAACCCTGAATGCACAAAACAAAAACCACAGCTGTTGCTTGTATGCAGAACATACTCAGAATAAGTTAAATATACTCCAGGAGTACCTTTGTTTCACTGCTGGCAGTAAGTAAAACAATGTTAAGGTAAGCAATTTTTTGCTCTTAAAAAAATAGGCCAATAGCCTTGGCCTAGATTTAGGCTAGATTGATTTTAACCAACAACCGCAGACAGAGGAACTGTATCATGTGATAATAGCATGCATGTTTTACACACAGAGGAAGCAGTCTTAACTGTCAAGAGTAAGCACAAATTACTGGTGCGCAAGCAGAACAAATGTTGCCTAAAAAGATTTGCATACTCTGCAGTCATGGTGCACTGTAAGAAGTCCCGAGTGCGTACAGTCAGGCAGTTTGTAATCCCGTGACTCTGCAGCCAGTGATGCACCACCTTCTGGGTCAGTTCAGTCGGATGCACGAGGGAGGACACTTCCTCCAGGGTGAGGTGCTTACCTGTGGAGAACAAAACAGGCTTCTGTCTGTCCGTAGTGTAAGAAGGCTTTTGTCTCATCAGTTTAACATTGTTTTAGCTCCCAAATCTTTAGGGTTACACAAAGACCCTACCATATTGTGCTGAGTCAGGGTCCGACACCAGTCTCAGTATTTCCTCCAGCAGGTCAGTGTTTTGCTGCTTCAGGGCAAAGGTCAGCTCCAGCTCCTCTGTGGGGTTAACCCAACCCGCATCAGTCCAGTCGTCTGGTATCCTGAGGTAAGATTGAAACCATTTGTTTACATTTTACTAACAGATGCTTCCCTTTACCCAACATTGTGACACTAAATATAAAGCTACTGACCAACTGATTGATGACTTTGTTGTGGTCTTATGGTCAACTGAACCATTCAACAGACATTCAGAAACAAAGTAATTAAACAATGTTTGACCAACCCAGATATTTTATTTGTTTATTAAAGTGTTTTGAATTCTCTGCTGAAGTTTGAGATTTATCAAAGACAAATTCAACTTCACAGGACCTGATTTTTTGACTGGATTTAGAGCTACACTTGGAAACAAAAGTCACCAAAGTAATAGTTCCCTAAAACAACTCGCATACCAGTCGTAGTGATAATAGTGGCAACATTCCTTTTACAAGAATACTGTAAAGATTTCCACTTATATATATTTGCTGCGCATTTGGGGCTGCCAAGATATGTCTGAAAAGAAAGAGCCAATGAGGCTCGGCTTTCAAATGTAATGAAAAGGGTTGAAGAAAGGTGGGATACAGACATGATTTATGAAAAGAGAGCGAGATATGAAAATGGCTCTTTAAAGTGGATTTGCTCACAAGACATCTTGGTCATGTTCCAGATATCCACTCCAGGCCAACGAGCTGAACAACAAGGGGATGGCGAAGGTCAGCCTGGTGGAATGAGAAACAAAAAACATTGCTGAATATAATGCATAGAAAAATAGTAATTGCCGGAAATTGCAGAGATTGCCCTCATCTCGGGGTTACAGCAAAACAAAGGCTCAATGAGGCGGTTGAGTAACGTCTCGGCAAAGTACACACATTTCTAAACCCGCAGACAAACGACATCACATTGTTTGCCAACTCTTCATTTATTACAAGAGAGACACGTTGTTATGTATAGCAGCCGTGACGTTAGCCGGCAGCTACCGATCGAGGTCAGCACAGCCGCGGAAGAGAAGAGATACAAAGTGCGCCACGTGACAAAGTCCCGTTAAAAGGAGTTCCCGACAGCAGACTTTCTCTCCAGGTTTTCTCCATTAAAATACACGACTTCAAAACGATCACTCACAGCGCGTTCATCGTGTCCTCGGCCGATACAGTTGTCGAAACTCAGCTGTGGTGTCTTGACAGGGTGTTATAGACGCAGCAGTCACGTGACGTGCTCTCACGTGATCGTCACACACATTCACTCGGACCAATTTAGCCACCTAAAATTGTTACGCATGTGTAACGTCAGTAGCACGAGCAGCCTTTGTCTTCATTGGGTAGATGTGGATGGAAGACCGGGACTCAAAGGTCCCTCTACCAGAGCCGAGTGGTCCAAGGCTATTAATTGCTTCCATGATCATCCTCTTGTTGAACAATGTCTCCCTATTTGCCCTTCTAGCCCCTAAAAAACCTAAACTGTTAATATCTACCCGATAAATTCGATCAACGTGATTTTATATCTATAAGTACTTAATACATTTCTGATATACTGTTTGATGTTGCATTGATTAGGACGGTTTAGTTAAACACCATGTGGAAATAATACATTTTATTTTTACCCATTTATTAAGCCCACTTTTTTTGATTGGGTGGCAAAACTAAATTAAGTTATTTTTATGAATTAAATTAAGACTTTTCTAAAAAGTGATTGTTAAGCTTTTGGTCACAAACTGCATACATCTGAATCTGAGCTAATTATAAAGCGTTTTCAGTGTGTTTCCCCTCAAATTATATATATATATATATATATATATATATATATATATACAACCCATATCAATATCCTCAAAATGGAAAACAGCACATAATGAATATAATCTGTTTTTGAGAACTAGACCAGTCACTTGTTGATTTTAAATCAACTGCTTGAATTGTCAGACAATAGCAAAACATGTCCCAAACAAATTCCCAAGACGACTTAGTTCCTGTTTTGTCCAAAACCCAAAGACCACATAGCAAGCTGTCAGCTCTGTACTGTAAAATTCATACTACAGCATGTGTTGATTAAAAAAAAGTAATAATATAGTATGTCGAACAAAGTGATAGAAGCATGTTGAAAAAAAGAGTAATTGTATAGGAGGCAAAAAAAATTCACATTGTAAAACAAAAAAATTAATACATTATATTGATAAAAGTCATCTGGTCCTGAGCTCCAGCAGCCTGAATCCGGTCCCCAGTCGTTGCCAGCCATTTATCCTGATATGAGGCCCGTCTGGTGGTCCTCCAGCACCTCGATCCACTCTGCTGAACTTTGGACTTCATTACATTCGTGTTGGCATGTCTGGGATTTGTCCTGTAAGAATGAGGCTCCGTCATAGTCTTTGGTTTTAAGTTTATGTCCTGTTTTATCCTCATTTGTCATATTTGGTTTTACTTCCTTGACTTTTTGAATTTTAAATGTATTTTTTTGCCCAACCCTGATTAGCTTCACCTGTCTCTCATTATCCCTGTAGTCACCAGTTCTCCTGCTCAGCTGTTCCCACCTCCCTATTTATACCTCCTCATTCCCTATGTTCAAGGTTGGTTTGTCTTTCATCTTTTATTGCTCTATAGAGTTGTGTTACCTGCCTGTTTTCTTTGATTCCTGACTTAAACAGGTTTTGTTATTAAAGTATTTTCAGTGAATCTGCCTGCCTGGTTTGCCTTGAGGTCCTTCCCCTATAAACTAATGGTATACGATATATAGTATGCCATAAAAAGTAATAGTATAGTTCATCTAAAGGGTAATAGTATTGTATGATGATAGTATGGCCTGTAGAAAACAAAAGTTGCAGCATGCTATGAAGTTAATATAAACTAAAGTATGTCAAAAAAACATTGCAAATTAGTATGATAAAAAAAAAGTCTTGGTATCGTATTTTGTAAAAACATACTGGTCAAAGAGTCATAAAATAGCATGTTATGAAGTCACAGAAAAAGTTGCAGTATAGTATGTCAAAAAAGGTCATACTAAAGAAGAAGTCATAGTGTAACATTTGAAAAAAAAAAAAAACTAAGCCCAACTCATAGTATGGTATGCTTTAAAGGGTCACACAGCATGTCGGTAAAAATGTCAAACTTAATATAACGATTCATGAAAACATAAATAGTCTCGTGAAAAAGTAATATAAAAAGTAAAGTATAGCATGTCATAAGCCATACAAATAAGCAATGGTACAGTGTTACAGCATATCATAAATATGTCATGAAGAATTTATAGTAGCATGTCATAAAAAAGTCGTGGCTAAGTTTGTCATAAACATTTTTAAAAGATCATAGGGAAGTAAGCAACAACAATAAAAAAGCAATTGTATAGTACATCAGGAACATCTCATAAAAGGTCACAGTACATTATGCCATAAATTATTTTTTTTAAGTAATAGTATAGTCATAAAAAGTGTCATAAAGAAGTAATTGTATAATGTCATTTAAAAAAAGTTATATTGTATTCCATTATCACTCATGGCAGAAAATAGAAGTTGCTAGACTTTTTTTTTTTTTAATGTATTCATTTATTGTGAACGTTTTCAGTATGTATTTATACTATTTACGACTTTACACTAAAATAAAGGGAACGTTTGGAGGTGCCATGTATGTTGTCAGAGGGAGTTTCAGGAAACACAGCAGTACAACTTAGATTAAGAAGGTTGAGGAGAATTACATTTCTGATCTCCACTATTGTTTGGTTCCCAACAACTGATACAACGGACTCTTGTCAGTTGTTACTATTAATAGTAATGTCAGCTCTAATCAGTCGTTGTCTGAGAAGTAAAAATCCTCTTCCTCTCCGCTTTCAGACAGCGCAACATCGTTTCCAGGGAACATCTCCCAAACGACAAAGGTGTCATTTTCTAGAGGGAAAGAAAAAAAAAAAAAAAAAAAAAAAAAGTACAGCTTTTGAAATGTGTTCAACTTATTTCTGACAATTTTACTGTAAGAATCCTTCTAAGACAAAGAAACTACAGCCGTAATAATACAAATCAAGTTAGACATTCCTACCTAAGTTAATTAAATTCAAGCATTCTAAACTTCACATTAGTATTAGCTGTAGTGGTATTGTTTTGTACTGGGTAGCATTTGTTATGTTGTCCCTCTCGTGCACATTTCTCAGGAATCCTACCTGTGTTACCACATCTTCTCATTGCTCGTTTCATGGAGGGCGTGGGTGTGAAGCTCTGAAAGAAGCAAAAAATGTAACTCACATGGTTCAAGATAACAGGAATCTCAGAAATGAATATCTATAAATGAGTACCTTTGAAGAAGGAGCCTGTTTGCAGACATTAAACTGATTTTTTCTCATCCTCTTCTGGAGTTGATAGACGTACTTGTCATTGTTGGTCCTTTTGAAATCAAGACAACGGAAAGTTAGTTATTGTACCGAGAGGACTTCTTACAAGCTACAACGCAGATGTCGACGTCCTTCACCTGTTTGGAGAACCCATCATGCCAGGAGTGATATGCAGACACTGAGGAGTCTTCACTTCGGGGAAACCTGTCGACGTGGGTGTCAGTGGCTCCATTTCTGACAATGTGAAGTCATGGTCACTCGGACACAAGGAGGGCATCTATGCATCAAGATAGCCATGAAGGGACCGGTTATCAGTATCATTCTGTATATAGTGTCATAATCACCAATTTAAGTATTTTTGGAAAACAGACAAAAACAAACCTCAAAGCGTTTACTCTGCATGTACGCAGAGCTGAAGCCGTCCTCAACATCTTCTCGGGGCATGGCCTCCAGGAACTGACGCATCTGCTGCTTTCTCTTTAAGGTTCCCACTCGAGCAGATATCACCTGGTGAGCTGCATAGATTACAAATCCCTGCAGTTAACCGCATCCTTGGGGGGGGACCATTATAGTTTATTCACACACACACACACACACACACACACACACACACACACACACACACACACACACTGTAGTTTGGGTTGTTGTATGGAATAACAGAGTTTGTGCTATTTTGTCCCCTCTGACAAATAATTAATCTGCGCTTCTTCTCAATACCATATGTATAGGCCAAACCCTTTCATTAATATTGCACAGAAATTAAAGTGGGACTTTACAAACAAAAAGTCTGTTTTCAGGTTCTATCGGCTTGTGATCTCTTATATATTTTGCTATTTATATATTCTGCAGAGATTGGTTTCTGCACTTGCATTATTATTTTGTCATTTTAATGTAAAGAAAAATTGTGTTGTGTTTTAATGTATGAAATGTGCTTCATGAAAAAGTTGACTTGACTGGATACATTGTCCCAAGTCACCATAATCAAATCTGAGGGTATGGATTTAGAAAGCGTCCCAAACTAAAAGCCTTCTCTACCTGGATCTTTTGGTGCTTCCATCTTCTCCTTTTTGGGGTTCTTCGCTCGCTTAGCAGGAGTCTGGCAGGCTCTCTGGGATGTGTGCTGGAAGTGGCACTCTTCTGTAGAACGTGTTCCAACCATCCTCGCCACCTTTGCCCAGTAACCTGCCATGTGCTTAGGATAGTAGGACACAGCCCTAGAAAACACAATGCGCACACATACACCAGTGAGCCGTGAGGTTATGATGCCAAAATATGCAAAATTATACTTTCTCATTCTGTAGGTGGCTTACGAAACTTACTCTTGTAGCTTCATAAGCTCCGCCTCTGTCCACTCATGAGCATCTTGCTCTTGTGGAATCGCTGCGTTGCCTTTGTTTGCGTTGGGGTTGTTCTTGCTGGACTGTGTCAACTTAGGCAAAGGCTTTGTGGGTGATGATGACTTGGTGCGATTACTCCGTTTATGTTTTGTCGTTACTCTGGTTCTTTTCCCCAGTTCCTTCTCGATCTCAGAGGACCCTGATGACTCACTTGATGGAAATACGTAACGTGGCTTGTTAAGAACTTTCCTGCTTCTCTTTCTGTGCACTTCTTTCCCCGACTTCTTTCTCCCAATGACCTCGTCATCAGATGACGTGGATGTGTTATAATCATGAACAGATTCTGGGGGTGCTGGGAAAGCCCGCTGGCTACCCAAGACGCTCACTGGAGGACTTGTGATGTCATGCGTCGGTTTTTTGGACCTCCGTGTCGAAGACTTTACAGGTATCCTTTGCTTTGGAGGGACGGTAGCCACATGCAATGTTTTCTCCGTTGTTGGACGCCTTCGGCTGGACCTCGTTTCTCTGCCAGACAACTCCTCAGGGCTGCCAAGCGGCTCCACAAGAGGTACAGGTGAATAAGAGGGCTTCTTTTTAGGCTTAATTGTGGCACTGTTGCATTTGCGGAGTGGAGCCTTGACCCTCCTCAGTGGTACTGATGCTTCTTTGTCGCTGGCTGATTCACATTGCTGACGGCCTGGAAACACAGAAGACAGTTTGTCTGCATGCAACTCGTGACTTATCCCACAATACTAAGACTCCAGTAAAACCATCTTTACCTTCACTGCAGGGCAGGAGCACACGCGCAGGTTTCTGTGATGCTCTTGTAGAGACCTCCAGTGAGATATAGAAATTAAACATGGTCACATTGATCAGAAATATCAGTTTTGTACATAGTCAAACACATATTCTAGATTATTATGCAACTCATGAGCTCCACTTCAGATGCTTACAGGGATGCAGCTGGAGGTATCATAACATTCATGGATGGTGACATTCATGTGTGCATCCAGAATGACTCTTCCTCCTTTCCAATATTCCAGAGGTGGCTTGATCACTCGACCACTTCGGGACACAATTGGACGAGACAAGGAGGCAGAAATAAAGGAATCAGCTGCAGAAGGGGAGAGAAGAAGTGTGCAGGGTAACAAAAAGGTCCTTTAGTACAGCGGGCATAGATTCCAAAACATAAAGTAATAAATGTTGTGCTAGCAGACATTTAAAGTTTCCTTGTGTGAAATGTAGTACATGCATGGTCCCCAGAGGATACATTTTAAAACACTTTGCTGATCCCCTGACTTTAGGTTTCACACAAAAAAAAACAAAAAAAGGGATAACATTCCCAATAACTTCAGCTACATTTTGTGTTTAGTGCGTATGACTAAATATAAGCATGCTAAACTTAAATAAATAATATGGTCAACATTATACCTGCTTAACATCAGCAAGTTATCAGTACTATTGTGAGCATGCAGATATTAGCATCTGGCTGGATACATCTGTAAATGTATAAATGTTCCTATGGGCTGCTTTACCAAACAGAAGGCCCAAAAACAGAGCTGGGAAAAATTTTACATTTTCTTCAGATCTGTTAACCAGAAGAATAATAAGATCACATTATTCATGCCAGAGAACATTCTTGTTCTGGATATTTATTTGCGAGGCTGTTAGCGAAAGCATTTAACTTGAACCCACGGGTTTTCCTGTGCCGCTTCACAGTGCGGATGATGGAGGGTGTCTCGGATTGTGTCTTCACCATGACGACCCTCCCCTCACTGTTCCTCTCCGTTTCTCTTTTGGGGTCGCTGCAACACAACAAAAGTCAGGTCTTCAAAAACTAACCATCGAGAATATGGTTTGCAACCACTCAATGGTAATTTCATCTCACGCTTTAAATTATTTAGGTTTTAGATTCAAACAATATTGTATCTGTACCAGCATAAACAGAACAGTATTAGTATCCTTACTCTCTTGACTGTGACAGAAATCTCTCATAAAGGGCCTCCCAGTCTGGAGGAAACCCATTGACAAACTTCTTCAAAAGCCACTTGGGTAACCCTGCAGGTGTCAAGTGAGAGGTACATAGAAACAACATTAATTCACATTAGTATAGGTTTATAGGTTTACTTATTTCTTGCAAAGTGAAACATGTTGTCATTTGTATACATCTACCCACACATAATCTGGCTTACCAGAGTCAAGGCTCATCTTCATCTTGTCAACCAAGATGTAAACCTTGCCGGTGACAGTCTTCACAACATTATTAGAAACTCTGTCCACAACGATGTTACTGTTCCACGGTATATTTTTGTCCCTGGGCAGAAAAGACAAGTAAATCCCAGTGTTTACATTAAACCACACAAAAATCTTAAGAGATCTAAAACCTAAAGCATGCACACATCTGTCTCATAGGACAGTAGCCGAGTAAGCAATCTGTTATAGTGAACTTTGATTTTCATGATTCCTCAAGAAACACTTACTGGTGGATTCCATCAACAAACAGGCCTTTGTGATTCTTCCTCAGGAACCACTTTTTGAGATAAATCACACTCTCCTGCAAAAGCGGAAAAGACACAAGGACATTAGGAACAATAGACAACATTATCAAATAGCAGACAACTATGATTGATTAAAAGGTTCTATTGTATCTAATATGTACCTGTAAACAATTATTTGACCAGTGGTCTGATTTTGTATGATAAATCAACATAAAAAACGCTTATCTCCCCAAATATTGCACTCTAATAACTCTTGCATTTAAGAGGTATAGATCTTAAAATAAGTTTCCACTCACACTTGGAAATTTTGTGCTCTGGGGCCATTTATTTCGCTTGAACACAGCCTCTTGCTTCTTTGGTATGGAGATCCGTGGCGTATTGAGTAAAAGAGAGTCTTCAAACAAAACCGGTTGTGGGGACACGACCAGGCTCAGGACATCCTCAGAGGGCTCTGTGTCTGATAGGCTGTCAGCTGATTCTACTCTGGACCGGTTGACAGGAGCCAACCTTTCTGGAAAAGCAACGTTGTCCATCTCTCCCATGTTGTGAACTGTGGAGGGAGGCGATGTGTCTCCGGACTGATGGTAATTACCTGTGGAGGAGAAAGTATATGAAAACATAAAAAACACAACTAAGCATCATGCAAACAAGATGTAGAGAAACCCAAAGTGAAACCCTGCATAAATCCATGCACAGTTAAAATGTTTTGCTTTCCTGGAATAAAATATTTCCACTTCACAAGACACTCACTTGTATTAAAGAGATCTCGTGTGCTGCTGCTGACTTTATGAACTTCCGGCTGCTTTGTTTTACTTTCCCTCTTCTTCATGTAAGAAAACATCTTGGATGGAGACATTAGAGGACATTTTTCCACAGGAACATAGCAATCTGTTCAAAACAGCAAAGAGGAAGCCGTCAATGTGTTCCCATTAATGATGACATAAAGAAAAGAGTTTCACTCAGAATAAAACAGCAATAGTATCTCACGTTTAATTGCAGGGGCTCTTAGTGTTGGGAACACAGGGTTATGGGTGAATTGGTTCACCTCTGATGGGTCAGCAGATAATCCTCTAACATGACCCAAACCCTCAACGCAAGTGCTGGTATCCCCACTGAACGCCCTGGAGGGTTTCCTTCTGGATCCATTGCAGACCTCCTTTGTACTGCTGGTGACTTTATTAAACTCCTGCTGCTCACATTGTCTCTTTAACCTCGTCCTCATGGGGGAGAACATGAAGGCTGAAGACATCAGAGGAGCACACCCCTCCATAAACACACTGCTTTCAAAGTCCTCTTCCACTGGCTGCACCTTTACTGGAGTCCTGCTGATTACCTTGAAGCCACTCGAGTCTCTGATCTGAGGCGACTCTGTGCGGATCTGCTTTCTGTTGACCTGAGAAGAGGGGTGGGCCACAGCTGTCGACTCCAGGAACGCTCTCTTTCTTGGTGTTCGTCCATGTCCTCTCTCTATCACTGGAGGCATTTCCTCCACATGCTTGCTGATGATGTCTGAATACCCAAAGATTTTCTGAGGACTCGATATAGGCGAGAGAGTCCAGGCCTGCGCTTCATTGTGATAGGTAGCAGACCTCTGATTCCCCGTGAGCTCCTCGGTCATCCAAGTGTTCTCTGCTCTCTTCCTCGGTGACAAAACAGCAGCTCCATGTTTGTCTCTAACGTTACACAGCGAGTCATTGCCTGTCAAAGGAGAATCCGCGCAAATTCCCTTCCTCTGCACTTTCAACTTGAGCTTAGCGAACACCTTGGCAGGCGATTCAAAGGGCGGTGTTGTACGATGTAGTAATGTATGATACGACGCCATGGTTTCTATGAAAAAGAAAAACGATCGCTCTACATTCGAGGCGTTTGTTAGCTCGCTAGCTCGCTAGCTCGCACATTTCAAATTTCCCCATCACCGCCGTATTGGATAGAAACCTGTGACGTACTGACAAAATAAAGACGTCACTTCCGCACAGGACGTAACATCCACAGTCCCTTAAGACGCGAAAGGGAAATGTTAAAATATTTTAGAAACTAATTTAACTGGGAAAAAAAGAGCTGGAGCGTAATAACTACATACGTTAAATACATATATGTTTTGTATACAAATATTTCCCCACAAACGATGAAAAGAAACAATATCGAAAGCAGTTGAACTCTCAAATATGTTGTAACCTCAATAGTTGTGGAGGGCGGTAATACGACAAGTCGCCTCTAAAATGCAAAAGAAAAACGTAGAAGAAGAAGCGTACTGCGCAGGCGCGCCTCAAAGTCACACTTCCGGGTAAAGGTTGTTGATGTTCTGTTTGTCTGTCAGGTGTAGTTAACATTGGGATTCACGTATTCGTGCGGTATTAGTTTTATGTATACACACAGTACGACTATTGTATTTAATTACAAAACGGACCGTTATAACTAAATGTAATTGGACTGTTGTTTAGGTCAGCTAAAAACTCTTGAACCGGTGGGACTGAAGTGATGCAACATGGCAGCAATACCGCTCAATAGGTGTTTTCTGTCGGCACTAAGGAGACACACTCGGTGTCAGAGCCGTGGACTTAACTATTTGGCAGAGAGGACAGTCAGTCTGTCCTCTGTTGTGATATGTCGCCACATGAGAGCAGAGGGGAGCACGAGTCTGGACAGGGTACCCTCGATGGAGTGGGACAGAAACAGTGGTCGGGAAAACAGCAGCTCCCCTCTGCTCAAGTCGGTGTCGGTGTGTTTGGGACTCTGTGGAGCGGCGCTTCTGCACAGTCAAAAAGATGAGGAGGGGAAGGACGGAAGAGCCTCGGTACCCGGGCGGTTTCTTGAACTCATTCTGCCATCAGCTCAGTGTGCTTCTCCATTCAAACCTGACAGCCCCCGGTTTAAATACAACTTTATTGCCGATGTAGTCGAAAAATCCACCCCAGCTGTCGTCTACATTGAAATCGTGGGGAGGTGAGTCGACAGAAAGGGTGCTTATGGGATTGTTGCAAATCAATTAATTTCTAGCATTTGTTACACCAAATTCTCAGCTGTATCTCAACTGTAAATGTTTGTTTTTATCATACTTCATATAGCACAGGTTATTTTGATGAATGTTATTCACACAGTATACATTGAAATCACAGAAATCAAACGGTGTGACTATTTAAATACCAATATTTGTGAATACACAAGTATTTTTCTACTAAAGCACATTATAACAAGATGATAATTAAGGTGGTTCCTGTTTACCAAATATTGTTGAAATTCCTGTTTGTCAATTGCTAAAATAACATCTTGGTTTTCACATCTGTGCGGATTATTCTTAATAATACATGTTGCTTTCAGGGTGAATAAGATCAACTGCTTACTGTTTTACAGACACCCATTTTCTGGAAGAGAAGTCCCAGTTTCAAATGGCTCTGGTTTCATCATTAGCAGTGATGGTCTCATTGTGACCAATGCTCATGTTGTGGCCAACAAGAGAGGCGTCCGAGTGAAGCTCACCAACGGAGAGATGTACAGTGCAACTGTGCAAGATGTTGATCCAGTGGCAGACATTGCCACCATCAAAATCTCTGCGAGGGTGAGCAACAATAATCTCTGCTCAGGGAGCTGTACATTTATTTGTTTACCTCAATGGATCCACATTTGCTTCTATCAGAATGGTTAATGAAACCAGCCGACTTATCAACATTTCATCACTTTAACAGACATAATCAGAAAACAAATGTCAATACAGTTAAGAGACAGAACACAATAAGTGGTTTCTTCAGAAACATGAACACAGGGGAATGTCTAATGGGTTTTTAATAACTTAAAACATTTTGTAATATAGGAGGAAAACAAACCAGCCTACAATGTGATCAAAACTATCAACATTGTATGCCCCTTTAATGAGAAAACAAACTTTATTTTTGTGATTTTCTTTTAAATGACTTTCAACATACTGCGCAGTAGAGCATGTTGGTGTTTGCTATATATCTCCTCAAGAGAGCTTGTTTGTCTGTTAAGACAAAAAGTGCCCTTTAAAGTGCTATATATATATATATATATATATATATATATATATATATATATATATATATATATATATATATATATATATATATATATATATATAGCACTCGTCGGCGAGCGTCTGGTGGCCGGGCTTTCGCCCATGGGGCCCGGTCGGGCTCAGCCCGAAAAAACATCATGGAGCAGCAGTCACCCTGTGGACCCACCACCCGCAGGGAGAATTATCGGGGTCGGGTGCTATGTAGACCGGGCGGCGGGCCAGGCGGGAGACCTGGGCGGGCCGATCGCTGGCGGCATAGACTAGCTCTAGGGACGTGGAACGTCACCTCACTAGCGGGGAAAGAGCCGGAGCTGGTGCAGGAGGTGGAGCGGTACCAGCTAAATATAGTTGGGCTCACCTCCACACACAGCATGGGCTCTGGAACCAAGCTCCTGGAGAAGGGTTGGACTTTGTCCTTTTCTGGAGTTGCCCAGGGTGAGAGGCGCCGGGCGGGAGTGGGGATACTCACGAGCGCCGCTGTGTTGGAGTTTTTCCCCCGGGGAACGAGAGGGTCGCCTCCCTGCGCCTACGGGTTGCGGGGAGTAAGGCTCTGACTGTTGTTTATGCTTATGCACCGAACAGCATTTCGGAGTATCCGGCCTTCTTGGAGTCGGTGGGAGGGGTCCTGGAAAGGGCGCCGCCTGCCGACTCCATAGTTCTCCTGGGAGACTTCAACGCTCACGTGGGCAATGACAGAGAAACCTGGCGGGGCGTGATTGGGAGGAACGGCTTGCCCGATCTGAACCCGAATGGTGTTTTGTTGTTGGACTTCTGTGCTAGCCACAGTTTGTCCATAACGAACACCATGTTCGAACATAAGGTGGCTCATAAGTGTACCTGGTACCAGAACACCTTAGGCCGGAGATCAATGATCGACTTTGTAATCGTATCATCTGATCTGCGGCCGTATGTCTTGGACACTCGGGTGAAGAGAGGAGCAGAGCTGTCAACTGATCATCACCTGGTGGTGAGTTGGATCAGATGGCGGGGGACTCGGCTAGAAAGACCTGGCAAGCCCAAACGTGTAGTGAGGGTGAACTGGGAACGTCTGGCAGAGGATCCTGTCCGGGAGGTCTTCAACTCCCACCTCCGGAAGAACTTCTCACAAATCCCGAGGGAGGCTGGGGACATGGAATCCGAGTGGACCTTGTTCAAAGCCTCTATTGTGGACGCGGCTGCTCGGGGCTGTGGCCGGAAGGTCATCAGGGCCTGTCGTGGCGGCAACCCGAGAACCAGGTGGTGGACACTGGTGGTGAGGGAAGCCGTCAAACTGAAGAAGGAGGTCTTTCGGGCCTGGCTGGCCCAGGGGTCTCCTGAAGCAGCTGACGGGTACCGGCGGGCCAGAAGGGCTGCAGCGGCGATGGTCGCGGAGGCTAAAACTCGGGCATGGGAGGAGTTCAGGGAGGCCATGGAGAAGGACTTTCGGTTGGCCTCAACAAAGTTCTGGCAAACCATCCGACGGCTCAGGAAGGGAAAGCAGCAGGGTCTACCCCAGGCTGTTCTCAGCAGGAGGGGGGGAACTGCTGACCCGGACTGGGGACATCGTCGGGCGGTGGAAAGAGCACTTTGAGGAACTCCTAAACCCGGCCAACATGTCCCCCGGAGAGGGGGCAGCGCCGGAAGACTTTGGGGTGGTTTCACCCCTATCCCTGGCAGAGGTCGCTAAGGTAGTCAAAAAGCTCCTTGGTGGCAAGGTGCCAGGGGTGGATGAGATACGCGCTGGACATTGTTGGGCTGTCTTGGTTGACACGTCTTTTCAGTGTCGCATGGGAGTCGGGAGCAGCGCCCATGGACTGGCAGACCGGGGTGGTGGTTGTTCCCATCTTCAAGAAGGGGGACCGGAGAGTGTGCTCGAACTATCGTGGTATCACACTGCTCAGCCTCCCGGGAAAAGCTTATGCCAGGGTGCTGGAGAGGAGGCTCCGACCGCTTGTCGAACCTCGGATTCAAGACGAACAGTGCAGATTCCGTCCCGGTTGTGGAACAGTGGACCAGCTCTTTACCCTCGCAAGATTACTGGAGGGGTCCTGGGAGCTTGCCCAACCAGTTTACATGTGCTTTGTAGACCTGGAGAAGGCTTTTGACCGGGTCCCTCTGGGTCGGAGAGGATCCGGTTCGGGAGTCTTGGGATCGCCTCTCTGCTGTTTGCGGATGATGTGGTCCTGTTTGCCTCCTCGGACCGTGACCTCCAGCATTCACTGGGGCGTTTTGCAGCCGAGTGCGAAGCGGCAGGGATGAGAGTTAGCACCTCTAAATCTGAGGCCATGGTGCTCTGCCGGAAACCGGCGGATTGCTCCCTCCAGGTGTGGGCAAACTGCCTACCCCAAGCGAAGGAGTTCAAGTATCTCGGGGTCTTGTTCACGAGTGAGGGTAAGGTGGAGCGGGAGATCGACAGGCGGATCGGTGCGGCTGCAGCAGTAAAACAGGCGCTGTACCGGTCCGTCTTGGTGAAGAGGGAGCTGAGCCGGAAGGCAAAGCTCTCCATTTACTGGTCGGTCTACGTTTCAACCCTCACCTATGGTCACAAACTCTGGGTCGTGACCGAAAGAACGAGATCTCGGATACAAGCGGCCGAAATGAGCTTCCTCTGTAGGGTGGCCGGGCTCAGCCTTAGAGATAGGGTAAGGAGCTCGGACATCAGGGGGGAGCTTGGAGTCGAGTCGCTGCTCCTTCGTGTCGAAAGGAGTCAGCTGAGGTGGTTCGGGCATCTAGTCAGGATGCCTCCTGGACGCCTCCCATTAGAGGTTTTCCGGGCACGTCCAACTGGTAGGAGGCCCCGGGGAATACCGAGGACACGCTGGAGGGATTATATCTCCCGGCTGGCCTTGGAACGCCTCGGGATCCCCCAGAATGAGCTGGAAAGTGTTGCGGGTGAGAGGGAAGCCTGGGTCGGCCAGCTGAACCTGCTGAACCTGCTGCCACCGCGACCCGACCCCGGATAAGCGGGTGATAATGGATATATATATATATATATTTTTTTTTAAACATGGTCATCACATACATCAGAACATTGAACTTTTATGTCGGCAGTAAATAGTGTATCTTTTGCCTGAATACTGTGTACTGAAATACCACTATTGCAAAAATGAATGGTCTTCTTCTTTTCCCATTGAAAGACGTTTGTGATAGAATAACAAAATGAACGAGCATCTTTATAATAAAGCAGTACACTTGCATGCTTGGCTTATTGCAGCAAGAAAAATAGGGCATTGATAAAATAGAAAGCTCTGTTCTTTTGATAGCATGAATGACCAATGAGCTGTAAGGAAGTACGCTCTTTCTCTTCATCCCAGAATCCGTTACCCACGCTCAGCCTTGGTCGGTCATCTGATGTTCGACAAGGAGAGTTTGTGGTGGCCATGGGAAGCCCGTTCTCTTTACGGAATACAATAACGTCAGGAATCGTCAGCTCAGTACACAGAGGCAGTAAAGAGCTGGGTCTATCCAATTCCAACATGGATTACATCCAGACTGATGCAGCCATAGATGTGAGTATTCTGCAATAGTTCTATTAAAATGATATATATGTACACAATATCTTGCTTTGACTTCAATCAAGAAAAATGAGGTGACTCAGCACTGTCTCATATTCACGCAGCATGTAACCGATTTGTTTTGCAGTTTGGAAATTCTGGAGGTCCCCTGATTAACTTGGTGAGTCACACATCTGGTTTACTTGTTTGTCACATTGAAATGTCACCAAACCTGTTCTGCCTGAATGGACAGGGCATATTCATGTTAGTGTAATGTAGTAACAGTAAACTTACAAGGAACCTAATTTTTGTATTTAAAAAAAAAAAGTTGCATTAGTTAATACTTCCAATGTTTTTGGCAGCCAAATAACACATTGGTGTACAACTCGCTATCTGAATGTGTTGCTTCTCCTGTTATTAGGATGGTGAAGTCATTGGTATAAACACCATGAAGGTCACTGCAGGGATCTCTTTCGCTATTCCATCTGATCGCGTGACACTTTTTCTTGATCAAGCAGCAAAAAAGAAGAGTAAGAATAAAAAGCCTCCTTCTGTCTCCCATTTTCTTTTATGAAATACATTTTTTTTTTTTTTACACATCCTGTTTTTGCACATCTCCTTCAAGATTCTTGGTTCGGTGAATCAGAGACGAAGCGGCGGTACATTGGGGTCATGATGCTGACACTGACGCCGAGGTAAATGCTTCACAAACAGAAGTGTAGTTACAGCTGAGCTGGCACCTCTGTGTCTAAAACCAGATGTGTTTCTGATTGGTCCCATTTGCTTCAGCATCATTGGAGAGTTGAAGTTGAGAGACCCATCCTTCCCAGACGTGACACATGGCATCTTGATTCACAGAGTGATCTTGGGCTCACCGGCAAACAGGTAAGCAGATCAAACGACTATGGGTCTGGATGAGTGGTGGAGTATCAGTGTTGGAGGTGGATTTACAGCAATAGGCAAGGAATTTAACTTGTATGATATGTTGCTGCTAACCCACAGTACTGTCGTACTTGTTTCAGAGCTGGCATGCTGCCAGGAGACATTGTGGGGGAGATTAACGGAGTGAAGGTGAACACTTCAGAGGAGATCTACCAGGCCGTCCGCAGCAGCGACAAAATCACTATGGTTGTGCAGAGAGGAGACGAGTTGCTTCGACTGCAAATGACTCCAGAGTGCACAGAGTGACCGCACAATTTCATTTCTCAACTTCATGATAATCTGAGGGACTGACGTTCACATGATTAGTTCATGATGACTTTTGTTAAATGTGAACCTGCAAGCCCCTAAGAAAAAGAATAGAAAAACAGTCCGGTATTGAATACAATAAACAAAATGTGTTTTCTAGTTCCACAAAATACTTCCCCTTAATTGGCAAAGTAGCAAAACTAGTCATGTACCATGTAATGAATTGTGTTTCTCCAGCCCAAAATACAATGTTTCTAAAGTAAATGTTAATTTAACCAGAAACAATGCACTTTATTAAAGCCATTTAATGTTGGACGGCAACAAGAAGCATGAGTGACCCAACAATATGGCATGGATCAATGGTATTCAACTGACTACCATAAACAGAGCAAACAAATTTAACAACTCAAAAGTGCTACCAGGATGACGATGATCACACAAGTAAAATATAAAATTCCACCAATTTTAAAAGACTGTTTTGAGTGTCACGCACAGTAAAAACAAAAAACATGAATTCACTTCATGTTGAAGAAAAATGCCAATTCTCCATGATGAGAAGCAAACAAAGTGAAGCAGTTACTCTCAAATGTCATAGTAAGCTGTGAAGCCACACCAAGTAATTTCCCTGGTATATGTACAGTAACACACTTACAGTAAAGTAATTAAGTGACATGTACTGGACTGCTACACAATTAAATGCATTTATGTCAAAGACTAGCTAAATGGAGATAACATTCAAACCACCTAAGGTCTAAACAATATGTTCATACTTAACCTGGACTTATGACATCTTGTTAGGTACGAGTACTACAACATACAAGTATGGGAGGAAAAATTACATTGATCAAATCCCATTAGAACGACTTTAAAAAGGCTTAATATATATATATATATATTGCTGGTAATATTTTTCTTTTTAAGAAAATATAAATTGTGCGACTGAAGCTTACAATACACTGCTGGCAGTAGAGCCAGGATCTGTGATGACCTGCCGGAAAAGGGTCATCTGTCGAGGCGTTGTGCTGAGCGATTCCCCGCAATAAAGGAAATAAAACTAAACTAAAAAAGACAATTGGACATTTCATGATGCCTGAATTCCTTGCACCAAAACCCAGATGCTGCTATGTTTGCCACGGTGGAATGCTGCAGATATCACGAGGTGCACAAACAGCAGCCAGACTGAATTACAGTTACATAAATAAGGGGCGGGGTTAGGTGTCTTGGAAAGGGAGTGACAATATGAGGGAGAAATTGTAGTGTCCAGCAGTGAACAGAGACTCCTTGAGTTTTAGCTAGATTGAATTGACGTGGTCCAAGGCGCACAGCAGCTCCTCTCCCTGCAGCAGAGACTGACGACCCTGCAAGGGGGCGTTGACCTCGCAGTCGTAGCGGGTGAGCTGTGGCAGGGTGAAAAGGGAACTGGTGCCCTCTGATGTGCTTCCCAGCAGACGACTCGCCAAATCTAAGAACAAGATATTTAAAAGTTATGATTCTGCTCGGGTTAAGTATCAAGTAGCAGTCTAATGTTTTTATTGCAGATCCAGTTTATTCACCTGAAGGCAGCAGAAGTATGGTCCTGGTTGTTTCCGACCCTGAGGCCTTCAGCTTTTTGCCCTGCTCCGTTTGTTCCAGGGGTAAAGTTTTCTGTGAAAATCATGAAATACAGACACTCAAATTCTCCATTTGTAAATATAAAGTTAGATCTATATGAACCATTGTTGTTAATGACTTACCTGTCCAATAAGCTCTCTTATGTCACCCAGCTTTCTTTTGCGCTGTGAATTCTGAGCTGCCAGGGTCCTGAGCGAGACTTCTTTGTCCAGCTGTGGGGTCCTGTGGCACAGAAACAGTGATGAGATAACCCCAAAGCCTTATAAAGAAATACATTTGGAGCACTTGGGAGGCTTTACCTCTTAGCAACGATGGTGGCAGGACGAGGGGCGGTAAGTGGTGCTGGGTAAGTTGTGCGACTACCTGCTGCACTGAATGGGGAGCTGGGATAGCTTTGAATGTCTTGTGGCACATGGACTGGAGAACTCAGAAGGGATTTGACTGGTCCACAAGAAAGAGACTCTTCTGGGGTCAGACTGCGCAGCTGGAAGTCATCGTCCATGGGGATGTAGGGAGCTAACATCTCCAGATCTAAGTCTTCCATTGCCTTCACGGGAGAAAGAAATGTCTAATGAATAAGAATACCGAGATCCGTTTTCTGTATTAGATCAACAATTAACTTGATTTAACTGCAATTGAATCTACAGTATCTCCTGGCATTATTACCTGTGTGGTGAAGGGGGTCTTGGGCTCTGTATCTATGGCAAACAGCTTCTCCACCAGGTCTAGTTTGAAATCTGAGCTCATTTCTGAGTCCATGGGATAACAAAAGTCCAGCTGACTGTCGGCCTAAAGAGAAATCAAAGGTCATTCCCTTCTCAGAACACATTAGTAAGTGGAGAAAGAAAAGTGTATTTTCTAACGTGCAACATGACAACAATTGACTGTCTTACCTCTGAGGAGTTGTGGCTGGACCGGGCTGGAGCATAGCTCTTAGCTTTGACATCCTCGGAGCTGGTGGTGGCGACACAGAGAGGCTCGCTGAGCGGCAGAGGGGAAAGAGGCAGAGTCATCTTGTCGCTGGTGAAGGGAAGCATTACATCATTGTATAGAGGGACCTCCTTCAGCAGCTGGACCTCTGAATCTGTACCAGAAGACAATTGGAGGTAAGAATGGTTTCAAACTCTCATTTCGGCTGAGGAGAAGTTTAATTGCTGTGAGGTCACAAACCAGGGCAGCTGAAGTCCAGGGAGATGATTGCGTCTCCAGCAGCTGGGGCCAGCAGTGTGAGAGCCTCTGGCTCTGCCTTCAGCTGGTCATACAGGCTAGCCAGAGGCTTGGCCTCTAGGGCCTGGGTGAACCGTTTGATCACATCCAGCTCTGGGCCCTTCTCCTCGTCCTTCAGCGGGGCCTGAGACATGTCAGGCTGGCTGCTGTCCACCTCATCCTTTTCTTTTTCCTCCTCCCGCTGTTGCTCCTCCTCCTTCACTGACTTCACATCCTCGATCTGCTCCAGGGACAATATCAGTTTCTCCTCCTGGATGCCACTGTAACAGTGTTATTCAGCCGTGAGATTGAGTTTACTGAGTATTTTGCAATGGCTCTGAAAATACCACCACAAAAAAATAACAAAAAAACAGTCTGTAATCTGTCTTTTTCATACAAGCCAGTTCTTTAGTTCTCATTTCACACAAGAAAAAACACAACAAACTGAAGTTACAATCTCTTCTGAAAATAATATAT
This sequence comes from Cyclopterus lumpus, assembly GCF_009769545.1. NCBI lineage: Eukaryota > Metazoa > Chordata > Actinopteri > Perciformes > Cyclopteridae > Cyclopterus > Cyclopterus lumpus. The sequence continues at coordinate 11,627,707 of NC_046987.1, read as the reverse complement.
TTTTAAATATATTTTCCGCACTATAAGGCGCACTTAAAAGCCTTTAATTTTCTCAAAACACGACAGTGCGCCTTATATATGTATTAATTCTGGCTGTGCTTACTGACCTCGAAGCGATTTTGTGTGATACACGGCACTCTGTCAAAATGTTTTAGTACGACTTTGGTAAACTACAAAGCCGCACCGCTTGCAGCATTACGGCTACCGTAGTCAGGAGCGTTGCGGAGTAATACATACTGTGCTTCGCCATAATATTACAGTGTGTGTGTATAAGGACCCCAAAATGGCACCTGTCAAGAGACACGCTTACGACGCAGACTTCAAACTCAAGGCTATCAGTCACGCAGTAGAACATGGGAATAGAGCCGCTGCGAAAGAATTCAACATTAATGAATCAATGGTACGGAAGTGGAGGAAGCAAGAAGATGACCTGCGCCAAGTAAAGAAGACCACACAGCGTTTCCGAGGGAACAAAGCGAGATGGCCAAAGTTAGAGGACAAAATTGAACAGTGGGTTATTGAACAGAGAGCAGCAGGTAGGCGTTTCTTCTTGGTGCTTTCATTTTATGAAAAGACGTAATCTCTCCATCCGCACACAAACTACCATCTCGCAGCAACTGTCAAAAGATTACCAAGAAAAGCTGGCCACTTTCCGTGCATACTGCAAAAACAAAATCACTGAAAAAAAGATCCGGCCAGAGCACATCACCAACATGGACAAGGTTCCCCTCACCTTTGATATCCCTGTGAACCGCACCGTGGAGAAAACAGGGACCAGAACGGTGTCCATACGCACCACAGGGAACGAGAAGTCATCCTTCACTGTAGTTCTCGGTTGCCAGGCTAATGGCCAGAAACTTTCACCCATGGTCATTTTCAAGAGGAAGACTTTGCCAAAAGAAAAGTTTCCAGCCGGCGTCATCATCAAAGCTAACCCAAAGGGCTGGATGGACGAGGAAAAGATGAGTGAGTGGCTGAGAGAAATTTACGTCAAGAGACCAGATGGCCTTTTCCACACATCTCCGTCCCTATTGATTTGAGACTCCATGCACGCCCATCTCACCGATGCTGTCAAAAACAAAGTGAAGCAAACTAATTCGGAGCTTGCCATCATTCCAAAGAACTCCAGCCGCTAGATATTGGTGTCAACAGGGCGTTCAAAGTTAAACTGCGAGCTGCGTGGGAGCAGTGGATGACAGAAGGCAAACACACATTCACCAAGACAGGGAGACAGCGCCGGGCGACTTACGCTACTATCTGCCAATGGATCGTGGATGCCTGGGCTACGGTATCAGTCTCAACTGTGGTCCGAGCTTTCACGAAGGCCGGAATCATCACTGAACTGCCAGGTAACAGCAACGACACTGACTCTGACTTGGATAATGACGAGAGGGATCCGGGCATGCTGGATGCCGTAATCGCCCAACTGTTAAACTCGGACACTGAAGATGAAGAATTTGAGGGATTTGTGGACGAGGAATGAACTGAAAAAGTGAGTGTATTGTGTTGTATTTTACGTGTTACAACTGAACAAGGTTGGGAGTTATTGTGAATACGCTCATTAACGTTTGAACAATGTTGAGTTATTGTGAACACGTTTAATAAAGTTTGACTGACTGTTTTGTTTCGCTTAATGGTGCGCTTTATATATGAAAAAAAGATCAAAATAGACCATTCATTGACAGTGCGCCTTATAATCCAGTGCGCCCTATAGTGCGGAAAATACGGCACTCTTCTTTTTGAAGAGCTTTTATAGTACCTGAGCACAAAGTTGACACAGACAACACACTGTGGCTGGGAGTTCTTGTTGTTGTAGATGACAGTGGCTTGTGTTTCCACCCACACAAAGCCTCCTCTCTTGGCCAACATCCGGTACTGGCCTGTGCTGACTTGGCCCTTTGCAAACACTAATAGCAAAGAGAAACAAACAGGAAATTAAGAAAAGATAGATTTAGACATTTGGTTAAAGGCTTGGCAAAAACACCAACTGTGTTGTATTTAAGAACAAGTTTGAATTAAATTCACTCTTGTTCTTCATGCTTACAGTTGTGGTGAGTCTTGGTAAGATGGTCTGAGTCCAGAGCATGATAGTACTCATACACAGAACGATTCAACAGGTCCTCTGGAGCATAACCCATGAGCTCTGTGATCCTGGTCAAGCAAAACACAATCTCTCAATTCCTCTGCTGAGACGCAGACTAGGCTTCTGTAGTATCTGCAATGACCACTAGGTGGCTCTGTGTGACTATGCTAGTGAGAGCTTTGGCAATAATAACAGTATAAGCACAGGCGCTCCACAGGTGGCCTAAGAAGCTGAATTAATCCATGTCAAACTTCTTAATAAATCACACAGATGAGCACACTCACCTTTCATCACAATACGTGAACTTCATGTCCATTGTATGGCGGCTGAGAAAAGTCTTGGTGTCAAGAGGGACCTCAATGTTGGAGGGATGTTGGATGGGGTCACAGATCAAAACCAGGTAGGGGACAGGTGGCTCCTTGTGCCCGTTGGTAGGCTCCTCGGTGTGGGTGTCATATACACGGACATGACCTGAGCAGTGGAGCACCTAGAGAGCGACAACAGGCAGGTCATAACATTTTTATTATCATTTCCAGACCACAAGAAGAGTAAAATGTTTCTGATGCAGCAGACGCATAATTATGAGACCCAAGTAAATAAAAGGCATACATGTGTTTGGCAAGTGGGTAGCTGTTGCATAATTCTTTCATCTCCATTTTTCCTTTACATAAATAAATTGTATATCTGTGTGTCCATTAGGTACATATGGGTGGGTGCCTGTCTAAATAATCCATAATTGTTCTAACTCTTCACCTATAGTTCAACCTTTTTCAGATATAACTTAAACATCAGCACATTCAAGTCTTTATTATCCTAGCTGCTTACTTGCCTTCTTACAGGCTGAGTGGCATTTAACACATTAAAGGGCATTACACGTGACTCATGATTTGACATGCCCTCTCTGAAGGTTCATGGTATTTTTAAATGATGGTAGAAAAATGTAAAGGATAATACATTTCCTGACATTTGATTGACCTGACTGATTCCACTTCCGCCTACCTTCCATGTCGCTGATTTGACATTGACAGTGCGGCCCCTGCTGGTGAGAGTGCATTTCATTCGGAGGAAGAAGCTGCGCTCTGTGTTTGGTTCCTTGGCCTTTTTGGAGCCTGAAATCACAAAACAGGAAGAGATGTTCACTGCCTCCACTTTGGCTTTTCATTCAGTGTTTCATTATAAACTTTTGCCAACTGCCAAGAGTCCACATTTGCATTTTACATAAGGCTATAAAGCACGGTGGTCATTTAACAGTTAAATAAAGGAAGTGGAGCTACCTGTCGTAGCTGAGATATCTGTGTCTAAAAGGCATACATTTCATAAGGGAAGAACTGAAGTGTTTTAGCCAAATTAATTTCACATAAAAGTTCTAGTGAAAACCTTACATTAATTCACTGGAAATTATATAAAAACAACAAATTTAATCCATTGACACAAAGCAATTACAAATAGGAAAATTGCCAATGATGTACTCTAGTGTTGGACTTAAGTCCAACACTAGCTAACTCTAATCACTTTGACCTCTGGACTGAAGTGGGAAATAATGACTTGTTCTCACAACCTCCTGGTCTGAATTTGCCAGAGTGCCAAAAAGTGAATTAGATTCCCTGCTATTGGAGCACTGGCAGACCGCTTGTGTGTTCCCGATTCTGTCCATTAGTAAGGTATTATACTGTGTCACCACTCATTGTTGTTATCCCTCACCTGTTTTGTGGAGCAGCATCTCCCTCAGCTCTTCCTGGTCGCAAGGATGTATGAAGTCAAACACACTGAGTCCAGTCAAGTCAAACTGCAGCAGAGTGTGAGAAAAGAGTGAAAGTCCTATTACCATGTATATACAGCAGTTTATAGTTGTTCATGGTGGACATTGTGTTACTATTGCTTTCATTTTGTCAATAAAAAGGCCAAATGTGTATGTGGCTGCTTCTTAAGCAGTATCTATAGAAGCGTAAGATCAACCATATTTCATTTTCTGCTTCTGACTCCGTTTTCCATCAATCTACTGCTATTTTCTGCATGATCTCTTTAACGTTTACACACAGCAGGTCAATTCAAACCAACCTGTGCCAGCCCGAGGCACTTGTTGACATTCTCGGAGAGATAGATCATATCTCCATCTTCTGACAGGACCAAAAGAAAGCCCTCCAAAGCTTTTAGATAGGAGCCATTTAGCTGTGATTCAAGCTCTGTTTCATCCTCTGTCATTGGCTCATCTGGCGGAGAGAGATAAAAGGAAGACAATAAAACTAAGGAAAATTGACATAATATTTTTATGTTGTTAATGCAAACTAAGCTAAATGCTCGACTGACAGGTACAACAACTACAGATACTGACCAGTACTGAGCACTTTTCTCATGCGCAGGTAGCTGATGATGAGTCTCATGATCGAGGCCTTGTCCAGGCTGGAGCTGACGCTGTGGGGCAGGGGCAGCTCCTGTGCCAGCTCGTAGAACACCTCCGACTCCTTCCCACGCCGGCATCTTGCTGCATCCCTCGACTTCTCCTTCCTCCGCTCCGAGCTCACCCTGCAGGAGAAAGGTAGTGGGTCAGCCAAATCCTGGCCACAAACAGGTTCAATACACACTACAAGAGCTGACATCCCCCCTTCCCGACTGAGTGTGTCCTGTCACTGAGGAGGCTGCAGCAGCTGGAGTCCAAACAAGCAAGCTCACAGACAGGCTTCAGTCTGGACCCCTGTCATAATAATTTACATAAATGGCTATCTGCAACCGTCTTATTGGATGTTGAACAAACAACATGGAGTCCACCCCCTGAAAGTGATTGGCTGGGAGGCAGGGCATGGACTCTCCTGTCTGTCTCTTGGTGCACACTGCACAGCCAAGCTACAATGCTACACTGTGACATTTATGAGTCTGGCTGAACAGATCTACAGGGAAGAGAATGATAATAGTGGCACTAAGACAGAGATCACACACAAACACATAATGAGTGACACCTTCAATACCAGGACAAACAAACTGTCATATTTTCCATTAGTTTTTCTATTGGCATGCCACATAACTTCTTTCTACTTGTCCCATATTAGATCAACCATTTATCCAAGGTTGGGCTAATGGACTCACCACACTGTAAACAAGTCCATAATACATGGCAGTATTTTAAAATGAGAAGAACAGCAAACTTTAAAAAGGACACAATTCACTTATTCACTTTATTGTACTGATGTCTAACAATGGCACACTCTTGGCTGTTAAGCAAAGCACTGCTTAAGTTTTTTATTTGTATTGGTGAGCACATGGGCATCTCTCATGATGACCACTAACATAAATATATGATCTAAATGTGCAAAATACTTGCAATAGTCAACCTGACTGCTGCTGACCTTCAGCCATTATCTCTCTTACAACCACGGTCTCATAACCTCAAAAGCATTTAGATGACTCTGAGGCAGCATCACCACAAAATAGATGGCAGTTCAAAAGCCCTTGGCTTTGAAATGCACACCTAATTGAAATTGATCTGTGATATACTTACAGCATTGACCAAGGCTATGTTGTTATTTAAAGCTCTCAAACAAGAAAAGGGACCGGCTGACTGAAATTCCCCTCCTGCATATCAAATCATCTGGCAGGGTTGCAGACAGATTTTTCATAGGGTTGAGAAAGGAATGCTTTCGTTTTTGGAGCAAAACTTTCCAACAAATACAGATAAATAAATAAATAAATAACTCCTCTGGGTGAAAAGTCAGAGCGTGGCCTTTATCTCTTAGGTTGCACCAAAACCAAAAGCCCAAACCTGAGTCTGTAAACACATGAGGATTTTGTGTGTGCAAAAACAGTTGTGCATAATCATATACGGTGAACTATGGGGTGGGTGTTCAACTGCAGACATTTTTTTTAATTAATTTTTTTTTAAATCAGACCAACCCAACATCTTTAATAATGTCCCAACCACAATTCTACTGGATACCTTTCCTTCCTTATTTAATTTCCATTTTAATGACAAATGCCCGCAGAGACTGAGTAACTGAGGTTCTTGGTGGGGGAAATACCAAGAGCCTTCCTCCTCTTAGGGATTTGTAAGTTTATGTGCACTGTAAGATAAACATGCTTCAACCAAGACTGTAATTACAGCTACAACTGTATACACTCACCCACATGTTTGCACATTTGCAATACAATTGGGAAATATTTACAATATCTTCTGTCAACTCCACGGGACATAGCCAGAATATCTAGACATCATGAAAGCTGATCTCGGGAGTTATGCTACTTCGGTATTCACATTCACAATTTTCTTTCTTATAATCTGACTTTTGTCTCCTACTGCAACAATTACCGCCAACCGGCATTCATTTAAGTTAATTTATCATCACAGGGTGAAATTATCACAAATTCAAACAAGGCATTTTACAAAATGGACTGGGGAAGTGCACTGGCTAAGCTTCTGATGATCTAATGACATAAACCACACACTGTTATAAACGGTCCCATTGGAAGCTAGATGATCGATTAGTACAGGCCTGTAGACAAATTGATTTCCTCTGTAGTGCCGGCACCCATATTGTATTAGACAACTTTATGCAAATCCTATCCACTGTGTATTACTACAATAATAGAGGACTTTAGTCAGTTCTACTTGCATAAATCTGAATCCAAATTTAAAGAATAAAGTTGTGACACAAGTCTAAAGTCCAATACAAACACTTACTTTTGGGTCTTTTTTCAGTACTGTGTGATACTTAAATATAAAAAAGTACAGTTTTCAACTAAGGGGTAAAACAAAACTGTCTACACTTATTACACATGAAACATGCCTCAATGAATACACAATCACATGTCCAGTTCCGCTATCTTTAATTAGACTTGTTTTGTATTTGTTAAGAATTATTATATTATGTAAACACATTTTATTTAAATTGTTAACAGATGTGAGCAAGTGGATTAGAGATTATTGGGGGAAACGCAGCATAAAAAGAAAATAAGCCTTGCCAATGCTACCAGAGTTGCTTGTGTATAATGTTACTACGGGTTGACCTATTTTGCCAGAGAAATATTCTCACTGTCTGTCAATCCTTTGTAGTGCCACAGTAAACATTGTCTTATCTATTATATAATCCAGTTCAGACAAGCACCATAACTAAAACCTCCACCCACTATGAAAAGCAAAGCAACACTGAAAGTAAAACCTTTACAGACACATTAACCCATGGCACGATAATATTATATGTAGTGTGTAACATTTTTGGGAACAACATAATAATGGTCTACCTTAAATTCTCAAGTATGTTGCTGTTAGTGTTGTACCAGCATCTTTAAATAAAGTAGTGGATGATAAAATAAATATTACTCCCTAATTTGGGAGTGGAATGAATTATGATTAAAGACAATGCGAAGTGGTTTAAAGCTCTGAAATCCCTTGAATAGTTGATTTTTTGTCAAGCTAAATTTTTTTCGCTTGAGAAAGGAAAAATAAAATAAAATAAAACAAATAAAACTAGTATAAGGGATAGTAAAGCCGTTAAAAATCGTAAAAGAAATACGGACCTATGCTTTGCATGACAATATGATATATTAAAATAGCAGACACTCGCATTATTTTACGTTTGACTAGAAATGCAATTTTGCAGGGAAAGGTTTTATCAGAGCTAAATAAAAATCATTGAAGCGTGTTTTCCCCTTTGACAAGGGAAAGATAGGGTCCTGGGAGACGGGTCAAAAATCTAAGTTTTTGAACTTTAAACACATTGACATTGCTGACCTGCTTTGGCCTTTCAACCCATGACCAATTAGATTACAGCTTACCAAAAAGCTATATTGCTATAGTTAAGAGTTTTCAAAAATACACAAGTCGAACTTAAAAATGGTTATTCTTCAGCATCTCTTAAAGAGTTATTTGTAGTAATTTGGCATCATAATGTAGTTCAAGTATCATTATTCATCACTCATGAGCCCAAAACTCAAAAAGAAACATAACATTAGTCCCAATATGAATCCGGATTTAGGTATGGTCAATGAGTCCAAGGCAAAAAAAGAAAGATAAGTTTGGGCAAATGTTGGACACATACCTTTGACGTAGTAACGTATATAGTTCAGTATCAGGACAATAGGACATGTATTTTTAAATGTTCAGTATATTGAAGACATGATGCATAGAGGTATTGTTTTCATACATGCTTTCTAGCATTGTTTTAGAAACACTTTGTCAAAGCCATTATGACAGTGGCCTATTTGATAATAAAAATAGTGAACAAAGATGCATCATTACACAGATAAATGTGGCATTAAAAGTCTTGATGCACAGGTAACCCGTGCAATTTTTCTGATAGGATGTCCTTTAACACGACAATCAGTCATCACAATTAAAGTTTAGAAAGTTTAAACTGCTTGTTGTATATATATATATATGGACAACAAGCCAAAACTGCTTGTTGTCCATATATATATATATATATATATATATATATATATATATATATATATATATATATATATATATGGACAACAAGCAGTTTTTTTTGATCTCATTGGTAAAAACCTCTGCATTTATGCAACTTGCTAGCTCAAACAACCTTAATGAACATCCATAGTAAGCAGCGATCTATCAGTCTTCTTTTTTTGTTTAAACCTTCATTCCACACTTTCTTATGTTCACATACAACCAATATATACCTAGAACCTGTACCAACAAGGGACACCAATTAATTTTCAAGTTCTAACTGTCTGAACACAAGTACTTGAACAATGAACAGCAATGAATCGGAACACACATTTGGCCACTCCTATTGACGTCAAGCCCTAGTGATTAAGAGATGAGACTGATATTACGCCACGAAGGCACCTCACAGACACCAGCTTAAACTGCATCAAACCGACCATAACTCTTGATTTATACCAAGATTTAAAAAAAATAACAAATAGCTAAATTATTGAGACTAAACAAGTTATTGAAACTTTCTTAGGCCTATACAAAGGGCCTAAATTCAAACTGGCAGAGAATGAGTAAAGCCCACCGGACAAGTGGATGCACTTGCACTAGTCTTGGATAACAACACATCCCCATCAAGGCAATGGCTTGGAACTGAATTTAAGGACGATAACTACAGGCAAACTATTTAACTGTTCAGTCTACAAATTAGACATTTTAAAATTTGCCACGCAAACAGTTTAGTACAAGTGCATAACACCAACAGCCGTAACAACATCTTAACAGCTCAGTAGGATTTTAGCATGTGGGATGAAACTTAAGCTCTATGGAACAACTAGCACCCATGTTGAGGTAACATTTTTTTTAAAAGACATCTTCCATTATCAACTGTTGAAACACAAGGTCATTTCAGGGGACCTTTCAATTCCATTTATACAAACGTTACCATGCAAATCAGTTAGGAAGTTGTACAGGAAACCTTGGTGCAAAGCACATCAATGACAATTGTTCAAAGAAGACAAGTGTTGTCCTCTGCTATTTCACCCCCTCATCGGACAGCAAAAGAATCCCCATGTTTCCTGCCAAAAATAAAGACTCTGCTGACCATCTGTTGATCACCTCTATTACATTTATTTAGTTTCTCCGGACTGACTTTATTTTCAGATGATTTTGGGGTTTTGCACCTGCCGTTCCCATTTGAACCACATTTCCCTCCATCTTAATATGTACAGTTAGTGTACAACCAAACTGGAACCAGGACTGAAATGTTACACATTTTAAGCTTTTCGCACAAAAGTCTTAGGATACCTTCAGCACATGTCCACATATTTAGTGTGTCTGTCAGAGATAGAAAGGCCGTCAGTAATCTGCTGGATGCCTTCTGGGGCAGACAGACTCAGCAGCATCCAACACAATATTTGGGCTTTTTACTGATAGATTACAAGCAGAGAAAACAATTAAGTGGAATTAAAAGTAGTGTTAAATCCAAATCTTATTAAACAACTTTTCCACGTAAACTTAGATGGTAGTTTTTTAACACATTATAATAACTTAGATTATCTTATTAAACTTTAACATAATAAACGGCTTCCAGTCCAGAAAAAGCGAAATTCAAACCAAGGCCAACTTTGTCAAACCCTAAATATTTCATCAGAAACCGCACACCACCGCTCAGGGCTGCTCACACTATCAAGGTTGGCACATCACACACAAACAGTAAGCTACACTACTTAACACATCATTATATAGTTGACTACAAGTTGTATTTGTAGCTTCCACATGTGTCAGACTCTAAATAACTGTAGATATTACATTTAAGAGATCTCGACACGGATCAAAAACAAAAACTGAGAAGGACGGATTTAATTTCAAAGCAGATTTGATCAACATAAACAGACATGTCGGTATGTAAACAGTTTAACGTAACTGTTAAAACAGTTTAACGTCAACAGCTCTCAGGGAACTAGCTAGCTACGTTAGCAGCCTGCTAACGATTATCTCGTCGTTAGCGAACGCAATATGTCAAACAAACACGTAAAACTAGAAGTGAACCTCGAAATGAAGCGCACAATGTCACACAGCGAGGAGCAACACAATCCCGACTGAACTCAAAAGTTAAGTCGGCTCTTGAACAACCAAATAGCCCGCTGCGTACCATTACCCAACGTTAGCATCGACGTTACCTTTTCTTTTCTGGTACAGTTCCTGTGTCCATGTCAGGACGAAAGGACCGGAGTTGAGTCTCTCTATCGATACCAAGCTGTGTCCGCGCCCGTCGAGAAATAAACCAAAGTCCTGATGTGAATCCGTAAATCCTCAAACACTTCGCATACGGGTTCTCACTGTGTGAATTTCGTGAAAGACGTCAAGCTTTGATCCGCTCAAAACATCCCATTCGTGTACTCTCTTCTTCCGTGACAGTGCCACGCTGGTCGGTTAGAGGCACTCCTCCCCCAGGCTCCGCGGGGACGCGCAGTCACATGCTCTTCTCCATCGAGGATGCGCACAGAAAACCTGGCGGAGCTGGAACAAACAAATAACTAACTGTAACTTTCGACTAAAGTTAGACAGTGTTTGATTCAACTGTCCGTCTATGACATCAACATAGACCTCACGGGGTTATTCAGTGTGGCTGCTGTTTGTGTCTAGTGTTACTTTAACTATAATTATCCTATCACGTTCACCCAGATTTGTGGTTGGAGGGTGTTTTGCTAATAACAGCCTTGTTTAGTTTGCATGAGGGGGCATAGAACAACCGCTGCTGTGCTTTTAGTTCGTACTAACTACTTTAGTACTCTTTAAATGGCAAAACAGTGTTTTTACAAAAAATACATAACATGACACGCTATCAGATGTCTGCTGTCTTTGCCTTCTCCCTCAGTGCCCCATCCTCCAAATTGCCCCTCTGTGCCCCTTCAGTTCCCTGTGTGGCATGTCTCTGCCCAAACCTTTTTTTTCTTCAAACATTGTAAACGTTATGAATGTATTTGCTTGTGTGCAAACTCATAAAAAAGAGTCAGTGGTTTTCTTGGTTGGCAGGCTGCAGCATTACCAAGATATGTGCATTTAAAATATTAGAAAATTGATTTCCCAACCCACTAAAACACAGAAAGGCACTCCAGGGGGGTATGTGAGATTTATAAAAAAAAAACAAATTTAAAATTAGAATCAATTCAAAAATCCTTAAAAAAAAATAGTTATTTAATAAATATTCAATAAAATATAAGTGTATGTTCGTAAACTGAATTTGATATATTATATATTAAATCAGACACTGATGGCACAGCGCTGTGTATTACACTTTTTTTTCAACCAAAAATGCTTTGCGCTGGTTAGGGGGAACTTGGCTGAAAAATTATTTCAACATGGGTTACATCACCGAAACAAGGAAAGTCACTGGCCTAACAGTTCTCCATCCTCTTACTTAGCGCATATTGTTTGGTACATCTGGGAAATTACCAATTTAAGCAAATCTTTGTCACTTCCCAGACTGTTGGCTGGGTGGCATAGCACATCTCATTGTGTGTGTCAGAGCTGCAGACTTGGACTTCAGATCAAACAAATACACAACCAGGAAGGCCATAAGTAGCATTGCTATACCTTGTGAATTGATCTTTTAGGCATATAAACCAGAGTGTGACTAAGAAAATCTGTGAAAACCATACAAGGATTCATATTCTAGCAGTGCTTCATCAGCAATGACTGAGGCTGTATTCAAACCCGAGTGTTACAGATTGCTCAGTTGCATCAAATAATGTTTATTTATTTATTCATTTTGATTAACTTTACAATGGTCTGGAAGTTGTCTAAGGTGCTAGCCACACCTTTTTCTATACTATTGGTCACTCTAGCAAGGTGAAATTGGTATATTCCAAGCTCGGCTGGTTATCTCTGTAATAGCAAACGGTGTGAGATTGTTATTTTTGTAACATATTTCTAGTGAGAAAAACTATGAAAAGCTATGCAGATTTTTTTTGTGGCACAAACTTGGGAGTTCAATGAAAATACACAGATAAGAGAGTGCTCTGTAACAACAACAGCACCACAATGATTTGAAAGAGAAATGTTGAAATGTACAAGAAAGATTGCATTGTTATTGTTGCAATGGCCATCGTCTGATTGGATTCTGGAACTTTGTGTTGCTGCACAAAAAGCCCAACAAGTAAGAAACATTACGATTTCTTCAGGGGATCACTGGTAATGTCAGAGTCTTTTTTCCTTCTTCTTTTGCAACTTTCAGGGTTTCAATCAAGCAGTGAAGAGGCACTGCTGGCAGCCATCAGTGCATCTCAGTAATAGAAGCTGAGACATGGCTCCTCAATCTTTCCTCTCATTCAGACATTACTTGAGGAAAGCTGCCAAACAGGTAATGGGTAAACAAAAACTCAAGTCATTTAATCCTATGGCCCATCTTTGTTAAGGAAAGCTTCAAGTAGATTAGTTGGATGCTATTGGATCCCTGAAAGCAATGCCCTTTTAAAAGTTAAAATGCTGTTCAACAGGATTAGTTAGAAAACTTTAGTTGCATTATTAGTCTCCTTTTTTCACTTTAATGGAAATAAACATAGCTCTTGTTTTTTGCCGTAAAAACAAAACAGCACTGCGTTCCAGTTTCAGATTAGACACAAGCATTTATGTATCTAAAGCCACTAATCTACAATATTTAGCCACAGTCCTCAACGGGATAGGGGTTGAAGAGATAAACAGATGTGATGTGGAGCCTGAAGACTTCCAACTTGAAACTAACAGGAAGAGTTCAGCAAAGGGAACACAATATACCTTTCAATGAAAGTCTTTTTGTTGTCAGCAACAGCACATACTGTATTCACATTTCTTAAAGTGTCCCAAAAGACTAATTCTTGTCTTCTTGTGTCTTCCTGTTTCAATCAAAGGCAACAGTAATGACGCTGTGTGGTTTCCTGTTTAGTCTAAAAAAAATTAACTGTTGAAGGACACCACCATGATGAGAGCAAAGTTACCGAAGGGTTACAATTTTAAGTTCTCTCCATCTACCTCCTAATTTTAATATGTTCACAGTGAGGGTGGTGTTAGTGTTCAGCAGGGAGGGTATTCAATAACTTTTATGGGATTTGCTAGTTTGAAAATGCCCATGTGAGCTCTCATTACCCAGACCTGGGAGCTGTCAATGGCTCCGTTTGTTGAGAGAAAGAGTGTGTGTGTGTGTGTGTGTGTGTGTGGTGTGTGTGTGTGCATAAGCAGAGCGCAGCAGACTGAATGATTACTGTTGCTCTTGTGAAACCTTCAGACACACCAAGACTTGAATATGGCAATTGGCAAACACCATACTAGCATTGTTCTTATGGCCCCGTGTGGCGTGATCTCAAAAGTTTGGGATATCTGCGTCACATAATAGCAGAGCTTTCACCTCAGATGGAACGTTGCATAATCCTAAACATGCCTGGTTTACTCAATTACATGGAGAATCATTGAGACGGACGCCAATGTTTTCTTATGGAGTTTGATCTATAAACACAAAATAAACTTCATCTATTATGCAAAACGGCTTGGAGCTACTTCGACAAATCATCCCTGTAATTGTTTTAACTGTCATTTAGACAGAGCGTGTGAGTCGGTGAGTACTTGTTTTTTTCCAGAGTAGGGTCACATCATTGAGAAACTATTTCATCTGCTCACTCAGCTCTTCCAGGTTTTAACTGTCAGCTCAACCTTACTGGGATACTCTGGCCGGCTGGCTCATTATTTCTTCCAGTGTAAGATCAAAAATGAAACAGACTATGCCAAAAAAAAAAAAAAGTACTTTTTTCATTTGAAGTAACTAGAAACAAAATCATCCAGAGCAAAATATACAATAAAATACTGAGGTTGTACACCTTTGCCAAACAAGTTTACAACATACCAAAATGTCAAATAAACCATTTCCATACAGAGACTTGAATGAATGTGTCCCAACTAAATGTCATTTTTGAAAGATGATCGCGCGCCACTCTTTGGGGAATTATAGGAATGCTTAAGAGTTCATCGGGTGCAGCCACAGTTCTTGTCGAGCATGTGTTTGACTGACTCCTTGGCAATTTGCACCTTCATGTCTCTGGGGAATGTAACAGCATCATACTGCAAGTACCACTTGGAACTGTTTTAGAAAAAGCTACAGACACTGAAAAGAGTGCAGGATGACTGGTGGATCCAAGAGGAGACCCTCAGCTCTCCAGCAGTTCAGGCGAGGTGTAAGGAGGAAGTTACGAAACTCGTCCTGGTTAACGGAGGGATCAGAGGGTCATCGATGGCGTAGAGGGTTGGCTCTTCCTGAGTAAAATCGGGGTCAAAGTTGTTGACGTCTTCTGGTGTTTTCTGGAGGGGAATAATAAAGAATTATTCATCAGCAGCAAGATTTTAGCAAAAAAACAAGGGAGGACAAAGTCAAACACGTAATATCTTAAGTGTCCTCATTATCATTTATACACTACCATCAATAAAGTAATTCATGCCACTTACGATCCTGGGCTTAAAAGGTGGCTCCATTTCTCTACGATTCAGCTTCTCCCAATCGATACCAGTGAAGAAGGCGTGGCTGGTCACAGCACTCTCTCCGACCTCTGAGGCCACACAGCCCAGACGCCGAGCCGGGTTTTTGGTCAAGAGCTGTGAAAACCAAATGAAGGATGAATTCAGAGAGATTAAATAAGAAAATCAAAAATGAAATCAGTCAATTAACAAGAAAGGCTAACACATAATAGCAACAGCAACACGGTAGGATCAAGTGGAATCAGGCAGATCAGTTATTTATGATTTGTACATAGTGAGGAAATATGACATGTTATTCAACTAGATAAAACCAGATTTTTTGTGGAGTAATGCCAAACTGGACTCCGGCCAGGATGACATCCAGGCAATCACCGCCTCCAAACTCACACAAAACAAACAAGCCCTGGCTTGTATCTGACTCCTCCCACAAGATACTTCAGAGAGTTTAAATCAAGTGCAACTAAGGTGTCTCAAATTCCTGGTGTTGTTGAAATAGAACAATGCTATATTTCTCTGCAACCAAAGTAATGAAACACAAATGTGTTTCGGAAAGTTCTCTCTTGGCCCGACGAGTCTTATGGGCTGGCGATGACATTCAGACTAGGCTGCAACAGACTGACAGACCGCCATTTCCATAGTGACAGTGGCTAGATTGACCCGAGGTCATTGGAAAGATCAATAGGTCTTGCTATATCAGTTTCAAAACACTATTAACTAACAATGGCCTCAAAGCCTCGGAAAAACTACGTTCACAAAGAAAGAGAAAGACAAAGGAAGTTAGAGACGTAAATGCAGATGAAGAGAAACGGCACTCAAAAGGGAGATAAAGATAACCTCCCCTACTGTTTACGGCTTTGCATAGTTTAGTCCTTTTTTTCTCAATTGATGCAAGACCACCATCATACTCAACTTGCAGAAACTTAAATCCTGCATCAACAGGTAACATATGGCTGTTAACATGAAGACATATTTTTGGAAACTTAGTTTCTTGCTGATGTAGTCGCCTGCATTGATTTGCATGACTTTGATTAGCAGGTAATGGGTTAATATATATATATATATATATTTTTATAAACACACCATATGGCCCTTGAAGTGGAAATACTGAGTGTGAGAGACACAAGCAGGGGTCAATCTGTTGAGGAGCCTACAGACCACAACACCTAAGAAAATGTATTGCACTGAATTTGGTGCCATCTTTCCATGTCAGCAATAGCACATAAAGAGGCCAGTCTTTCCTAGACCAGCAGAAAGAAATGCTGAAACTCTTAGTCCTTTGATCAATTAGTCAACTGGCTAATTCATTGATCAATTTCTGTTTGAATTGATTCATCATTTAAGTAATCTATAAACCAACATATTTTTATTTAATTATGTGCTGCTTCCGCAATGTGGGAGTGTTTTATATCAATGTAAATCAAACTTATTTTGGTTTGGGAGTTTTTGTTGGACATTTGGATATTTTATGGATTAAATGATGAAGTCATTATTTTGTTCAGACCTAATTCATAGCTTCATATGATAATCAACACCCACCTGTTTATAAACAATCTTTACACAAACCACTAAAATAAACTTCACTTATTTAAAAAAAGTAATTATTGTCAACATACTCAACTGAACATCATGAACTTGCTTATTGGAACAAGGAGAACTGAGCTACGGATCAACCCTCAGTATAAATAGTGCAGCAGTGTTTTAAAATCCACTCACACCAACAAGCATCTTTACATAACATGTGCCACTGGCAGCAGTGACACACATCACCAAGGGACGTCGGTCCCATGCTTCCTGAAGCATGTTGGAATGACAACAAGGATAAGAGGAGGAGAACTGGGGGCAAAGAAGGGAGGAGGTGTCGTCGTATTTATAGCCCGTGTGCTATGGCTGGGCAGTAGACCATGCCTTAATATAGTTATGTAAGAGACCAGGGCCAAACAGCTGGCTGGCAGAGTGTCAGTCAGTGTGAAGGACAACAAATACAAAAACCTTGATCACAGAAGTTCAGAGAAAACCTGTTTCATCCTTCGATATCTATCACACGGCAGGATTATGTTACACTGTCCAGGAAAGCATGGACTTGGTCCTTTAGTAAATATTCACAACTTATTGTTTTATTTTCTCCACAATGCTGGTCACAAGGCCAGTGAGCAACTGATTTATTTCAGTTTTAAAAAAGCTTCATAAACTTTTCCTGCAATTGTCTACTGTGAAAAAAAGCCAGAGAGCGGCAATTTGAGGAGAGTAAATGTCTGCCAAACGACAAAGACTTCAACCACACCTGGCTTTCATCCAGCTGTATCTTCTACAAGTTGATGAACCCTTTTAAAGACGAAGACTTACAGCTTTGAGTATATTTACGGCCTCTGCGCTGAGCCAAGACGCATAAACAATGTCTTCATTGAGGATGGATTCAAAGAGGTCATCTTCATTTTCGGCCTCAAAGGGAGCGTGTCCCGACAGCATCTCATACAGGAGCACCCCGAGAGCCCACCAATCAACAGAGGGCCCATACAGCATCTCCTGCAGGATCTGTGGAAACATGTCACAGCATACCATACAAGTTAATCATCACAGCACAGAGAGCTTCACAGCAAACCTAAAACCACTTCATGAGGTTCAGCAAGTAGACATGTTGGATGTGTGAGTTGCCAGTGAGGAGAACAAATAAGCCTTTCATACAGACAGACTCACTCAGTTTTGGTCAGAGATAAATCTCACAAACATGAGGACGCACACTTACTCCCTCATTATGAAAACCCAGCCTGTCTGTAATGGTGCGTTCTGATGAGGAAATCAGGTCTTGTCAAGTCACAGAGACTTTCACAAGCTGACCTCACAGGTATGCTGACTTCCAGTAAGTCAGGAGGGAGTTACAGGCAGTGCCCACAGAGTCTGTTTATTGTAAGGTGGTGTGAGGGAGGGAGGATGGGACTTAGAACTGCATCATATGAACTCAGAAGACCTGGGCTGCAGGAGGCTGAATGGGTTTCAATGTATGCTTTGCTGGATATATACAACCAAAATATATGTAAATGTCCTGCAGCTGTAATCATTAGTAGTTATGGGTCTCACACTGCGTGTGTATATAAACTTAGTTGGTTACGTTTGTTCAAGTGTAGGAACTGACCTCGGGGGCGATGTAATCCGGGGTCCCACAGAAAGTTCCTGTGGCTGCGCCTTCAAATATGCCCTCTTTGCACATGCCAAAGTCCGCCAGCTTACAGTGACCGTCTTTGTCAAGAAGAACATTGTCCAGTTTTAGATCCCTGAAAGACAAACACAGAAAGTAAAAGAAAATCAGACATTTGTTTTGGGCGTTGTCATCAAGCAGAAATAAATCAACCACCTCAGCCTTGTGCTCAGTCTCCAACACACCTTGTTGGTACTGTTTGTATTGTTTCTAATTATACTCCCTAACAATATTTTCAGACAAAACCTGAGCTATTGTTTTTTGGTGGAACATATTCTTACAGGTGACTTAGATGAAATTAGATGCGCTGGAAGTAAATGAAGATAAAGTGATTATTATTTTGTTGATTCATTTTGCAATTTGGAACACCTATTTATGGGGGTTTATCAATGTTGGTTGTCTTCCTCGAAAATCAAGTGTGATTTGGAGGTCTACCAATAAAATTGATTTTATGTAACCGCAGAAATTAATCATTTAGTTTTTTTTCTTATACTTTTCAAGTTCTCATTATCATAACTCAATATGAATTGAAAATAAAATGTATTGCCATACCAGTGGAAGTATCTTCTCCAGTGCTGTCTATGCATGTGAGCTGTTGCTTTGTCATCTGACAGTAAGATAAAAGCTTCTAAATTTGGGCTCAGGATTTAACCTCTAATCTGCAGTCAGGTGACCTACTGTAAAACCAAGGTCATTTTACAGACATTGTACTATGTTATAGCACGGGCTGATGCTGAAAACAACTGAAAAATCTGGGAGATGCATAAAATAAAAATATTAAAAAAAAAATAATTAAAAAAAGGATCCTGACTGACTTCCTCAAACAGACAAATACGGTGACTAAAATTCTGATGAAACAAAAAAAGAAACAGGCAGCCTGCTGTTCAAGCAACACTGGTTTGGTTGGATCTGGTTTGCTCTTCTCTAAGCCGGTTGTGTAACAGTGACTCAGATATTCATGGTGACTGTCCCTCGCAGCAACTCTGATGCCAACACAACAAGACCGCAGTAAGAGCGCGTAAGTGCTTACTACAACAGGAATAATAGACCGTGGAGGCCAGTAAATTATGTTTTGTTTAGAGTGGGTGTCTGCCAAATATGGGCAGTTGTGCTCAGTTCTCCTGTTCATGCTCCAAAGTGCTTCAAGTACTATTGGTGTGTATGTTTCAGTATGAAGGTGTCCACTGAGAAATTAATCCCTAAGAAACCCTGTCGGTTTAACTGCTCTACACTGTTCTCCTTCACCCACCTCAACACACTGGAAAGACAAACCTGATTTAACTTTCAGCCTCTTTCTCAGCATGCACTCTGTGGCAATATATATAGATAGATATATATATATATATAGATAGATAGATAGATAGAGAGAGATAGAGATAGAGATAGAGATAGAGATAGAGATAGAGATAGAGATAGAGATAGAGATAGATATATATATATATCATTATATAGTAAACAGTATATTACATATAATTTAGCTGACGCTTTTATCCAACGCGACTTACTTAATAAGTACATTCAACCATGAGTACAAACTCAGAACAACAAGAATCAATAGATAGATAATGTGTTCACCTCCTGCAGACTCCTCATTAAAGCGTTGTTAAAAGTCAGCCAGCCTTCAGACTGTTTGAAATTAAGTCTTCAACTAAACTAAATGTATTGTATGTCATGAATAATCCTCTTTGTGAGGAGAACGGTAACGGGTAACATGCAGTTGAATCAACTGAAAACTTAAAAGCATATGACTTGACAACAAGCTAAAAAGAGATTATATCTAGAGATATCTCGTTAAGTATATTACACAGTGACTTATTTTAAAAAGGGAGGCAGCATAAGCGCTGCTCTACCTACACTGATCTGATGCGCAAGCTGCTTTTTGGCTTGTTATTTTAGTTGTAGCATGCAAACTGTGTGCTGCCTCTTAAGCTAGAGTCATGCAATGTGGTGCAGGACAACACAGAGCACAAAATATAACTCAGGATTCACCTCACATGATGCAGGGAGCCCGAGCTCTGCCACCCAACTCCCTGCATTTTAAAAAAGGTCTCAAAGCATAAACTCAAATGTATAAAAGTACATTATGAAAGTTAATTTCACACAAAAAGAAAATTGTAACCATGATGTTACAGCATGCACTCTGTGGCAATCTGTTGCTACACTGTGCAATAGTTTGAGAGGAGGCTGATATAAAACCACACGGGCAAGTGGCGCTCTCGTTTAATAAAGATTTTTTTAAATGATATTCAGAAATTGCAAAAAAAATTACAAATCTGAAAACAATTCAATCATCTTGGAGAAAACAATTAAATGTTTACAGTGCAGATTCCCTATTTCCAAAAAGTATCCGTCATGCCAATAATTTGAGGCAAGGATTCTTTGTAGTGAATGTAATATTACATTCTTCAAAATGCTATTTTATGACTCATTAAAAGAGAACATATCTAGTTAAGATGTAGACCTACTCCAGTAGAGTCTTGCATACAGCTTTTTTTGTGTTCTCGGGTTCAGACCTGTAGATGATGCCTTTGCTGTGCAGGAACATGAGAGCGGAGGTGATCTCTGCTGTGTAGAAACGTGCTCTCGGCTCTTCAAACTTCCTGGACTTCTGGATGTGGAACATAAGATCGCCACCATTCACAAACTCCATCACAAAGAAGAGACGGTCCTGCAAACGAAAGAGTGAATGAGATTTACACATGTGCATACAAACCCCAGCAGCCTCCTTGTTATTATCCAGCTCTAGAACCCATGACCACGCTCATGCCGGGATGGCTTCAAAGATGATACATTCCTGCTTCTCATAAATGTCACGTCTGTTTAATGGATTTCTGTGCAACTGATGTTGAAAGTCAATGGGGCAAAAAGAATACCCATAAATCTTTCCTTTCTCATTACAGGCTATGGTCGATATGTAATCTAGAAAATGAGCCTGGGGGGAAATAAGCAGTGCAGGAGCATGTGATGTACAGATCTGCTCATGAAGCTTCCTGAAGAGATCAGGATATTCAGCAACTGACTCCGATTAACTGCTCTGTGGTTTATAGCGGTCTGGTATTTACCCCGAGATGCATAACTTTGAATAGTGTTGCACCAGTAAAGCAGGAAGTAATGTGTGTGGTGAATCTTTAACTCTACACTAAAATAGTGTATTGGTTGTTCATCTCTATTGAGTTGTATAATTAAAAAACACTGACATTTGAGTGAGAGTTAGCATCTTTTCTCAAAAAAGCTGGTTTACTGATACGGTTACTTCAATTAAATGAAACAATTCTACTTGAACATTAAAGTAACCACAGATGACATTTCCTCTGTGAGTGTGCATTTAAAGCCAATTAATTGTTGCCTCTAACTTAACTAACTAATGTATTTTGCAAGACTTTCTCCAAACCTCTGTAAACTTGATGAGCTAGATGTCTGGCAATGCAAGACAACATTTAATTAGCTTTTTAAAATAGGCAAGATGAGCAGATGATGATAAATTGCTGTTCATGGAGGACAATTTTCCAGGGAGACATTTGGTAAAAGGAAAAAGTATGTGCCCACTCCACCTCACCACAGACGCAACACATTCCCCCGACTCATTCCATCTCCCCCTCCTTTACGCACGGAAAACTCCCTCTGGAGGTAAGTTAAAAATGCATGAAAAATGACTATTACAATTATTTAAATTGTCGAGCAAAAAAGACAAAATGACCCCGTTCTTAGGTGTTTCAAAACATTCCTTGGTGCTTTAAAAACAACATGTAAAGTTATTAATGGCGACAACCTTCTAAAAGTAAAAGATGATGTGTAGTGGAACAAAGGCTATTCTGTGGTTGTTTTAATCTGTCAGTTCATTTTGTGCAACTTTATTTTGATCCCAGGTGAAGTAGGTCAGTGTCGATTCAAACAATGAAAGCAGAATAGTGGTGTCCTGTCTGCTCTGCCAGCCCATATTCCCCCTCTCACACCTTCTCGAGCACAGCAATGAGAAACTGCTGCCACCTGCTGACCAATGTACGCATTACAATGCTGTGTCCTAATTAGACGCCACATACCAACTGTATACACTGTATTGGGTCTCAACTGAGCTGTTTTACCTACAGGTACAGATTAATGTATTAGAAAAGTGCTATACTGAAAAGTAACTGGCATACAAGGTATTTAAACTTGGTGAAAATGATCTTTGCAAGGTGCTTGTGTGCAAGTTAACTATTATCAAAATACCTGACAAGAAATACAGTATATTACTGCAAAGTTACAGACTCTTTCTTACACGGTGCTCTTTTCAAGTAACAGCAGTTATTTATGGCCACAACTTGAGGAAAAGCAAGGTAGACGGTATTTGGTCTGAGATTTAAAAAAAATACCTCTGCTGATTTGCAAAATGCACAGATTGCCCTCACAATAAAAGCTTAATGTATTGTTATACAAATGCATGTGTGGTTAATCTGTACTGACCGGCGTCTGGAAGCAGCAGTACAACTGTGTGAGGTAGGGGTGACAGCGGGCCAGTGACAGCACCCTCTTTTCCGTCATGGTACACTCCACATCATCATCCTGCAAGATGATGTCCTTCTTCAACACCTTGACTGCAAAAACCTGATCTTTGCCATTTAGTCTCGCCAGCATCACCTGTAGATACAACATACACGGATTAGGAAAGGTGAGAATTCACAAGTTTTTCCAAATTCAGCGTCACCTTGATGCAAATCTTATCAGAATATGAGCTTTATCTATTTAAGTAAATGTATTCTAGTACTGACAACTGACATGCTTTGTATTATCCTCTTATGTCATTCACACCTTGCCAAAACTGCCCTTGCCAAGGACTTGAAGGAACGTGAAGTCTGAGATGCCCAGTCGAGGAGTCTGCTGCTGAGTGCCCATACTCTCCCTCCTTTCACTGGGGGCCCTCATCTGACTTTTGGCCTGTCAGTGCAAAAGTACATACATTTACCACCACTCATAAAACACCTTATTATGCCACATTTAAGTAAAATGAATGCTGATTTGGCTCTGCCTTTGTACCATTGAGTTGCGTTTAGAGAGTCCTCCAGCCTGCAGACCCATCTCTGCCAGCTTACTGGCCAGTTCCACAGTGTTGACCCCACAGTTCGGAGCAACGTTGCCTTTGCAGCGGATGTGAACATTCATTTTACAGACTGGAGAGAAACCACACAGACAGACAGGAACACTCAATAATAGACACATAATATGACATTTCAAATTGGATTTTGAGAGACAAGTGTTGACTCAAGTCTTACTTTTACAGTGCAGCCCCTGCCTGACTATTCCCCACAGCAGGGAGCCACAGTGGTCACAGAAGGTGGGCGCCTTGTAGTTGTGGATGTTGAACATGTGAGGAACGTTGATGCTGAAACCTTGGTTTATGGGCTGTGGAGAGAAGACATACTGTAAACTAACCACTATGTGTTGCAACAGTATGTTCAACCATGTGTGTATGTATTTGAAATAACCTTAAATTGCTACACTGGGTGCATTGTGAAAAATGTTTCCGTTAGTTCCTATTTGTGTCATAGTTCTTTCTGTTTATTGCTGCATTTGCTTCTTTCTGAATTCCCCAAAGGGAGAGAAACTTGTAATGATCAGCAATATAGTAGGTCAGAGCAAAAATGGCATGTTCCGATGCTAAAACAAGCAGAGATGTATTTATAGAAACGTATGAAAATGCTACAACAAGCATGCGTGGACAAGTATAGTGTTCCAGTTCAGTGACCAGCTCAACACAGAAACAGGAACCTGTGCAGTCTGCGTACCATTGCAGCTGTTAATCCGGTGTGTGTGTGTGTGTGTGTGTGTGTGTGTGTGTGTGTGTGTGTGTGTGTGTAGGAGGAGGGGGCTGTGGAAGGTCTGCCATCTTGTGCACATCCTGTATTACACCCAGAGCAACATCATACTTGAGAGCCTGAAACCTTCTGAGACACTGGTCACTGTGTTACTGCTCTGATGATCTGCATCGACAACAGTTCTTGCTGTTCTTACTTGTTCTTTCACTGGCTTCTTCATGCGTGGACACACAGTGACGACATGCTGGTGGCATCGTTTGTGAACCACACAGGTGCACACTGGAGAAAAACCACAGCTCAGTGTCAAATTCATGTCTGTGTCCTTAAGAACCTGCGACGGAAAGAGAAAATAAAGGCCTGCTCACCTTGGCACTGGTAACCCTGCTTTCCAAAAACACCCCTACCAATTAGAGAAAGGTACACAATCAGAACCAGTTTACGGTGCACGCAGATACGTGCAGGCTGTGGTGATTTATCCGAGCTCGACTTTCTCACCAGATGAACTCTCTGCAGTGGAAACAGAATGTGGGCTGACGAAGGAAAGTGGACATGAACTTGTGTCCGTTCACCTGGTGGATCTTGCGTCTCAGGGCCCCTTGTCTCTTCCTTGTGAACTGCTTGAAGCTCTTCTTCGTTTTCACTATGGCGTCATCTGACAGAAACAGAAGAGAGCAAAGGTTTGTGCTAAAATAAAATATGTGACAAATGCAATGAGTCAGAAGCCCATACACTAATTCCTGGACCATATGCCATAAGGGCTACCGTTTTAAAAAACACAAAAAAACAAATCAATATCTTTTTATCAAAAATGGATCATACCATGTGAAAAGGGGTCACTCATAGTGGCAAACCTACAAGATATTATTTAACTGTTGCATGACAAAAGGTCCCCAATATGAGTACAGAACAGACAGAATAAGAACAGATGAAAAGAAGATGGATGGAATAAAAGACAGTGAGGTAGAGAAAAGTCTGAACAAGAGTCCTTTAGAGATTGTATTGTGCAAATTCATGTGCATATCATATCACCTTTGTGCACGTTGCAATATTTGACTCTATATGTTGTAGCTGATAATAAGTGTAGTCGAGCCATTTGTGAGATGGAAAACCACGCATGCATTACGGAAACCTGCCTGCTGAGGCCTCCGCCATCCCCTTCAAACAACATTGTGGTAGAAGAGTAAGAAGGAGGCGTGACATTATTAATACCGTGTTCTATCATATGAACAACTGCTTAGTTTATTACTGTAAAACATTAACAATGAATGTGTCGCTTTGCCCCCACCAGAAAGATCATTGGGTTGTTTTCTTTAAATGTTTGCATGAAAATGGAGTTTAAAGTGCATATTGACTAAGGCAGCAGAATAATTACATATTATTTATCAACCTTCAGTGGAATCGTATCGTAACGATGTGAACATACTGTGTTATCATGATGCAAATGAATGACTACCAGGATATTTTAATGTAAAGTAATAAACAGTTGTTTCTGTTTCACTTGTGCAAAGACTTTGTCTGATGTTACAAACAGCAGTGGAGCAGTTCACTGCATTAAACAATGTTAATGTTTATTCTTTATTTTGAACAAAATGTCCATTTGATAATGCATCTCCATATCGGTGATTAATTAATTTCAATCATACTTCCTAGCTCGACTGTTGACTGAAATAAATGACCAGAATGGAGCATTCCCTGGCATCAATATGAGCTTTATTGTATATTTGGCAGCACATTTAAAATCACATGACTGATGCAGAATGTACACTTATAATATTTACATAAAGCTTGGTGAGTAAATTGTAAAGTCTGCTCGTAGTATTGTGACAGGTGCTTTTGGGGAAAACAAACATTCCAGCGGACTCTGCAGAGGCCAAAAAAGGAAAAAGAGACTATTTGAGAGTGGTGAGATTATGAAAGGTTAAATGAAAAGAAATCAGGGGAAAACACCTGGACGACTTTTGTTTAAGCTGTAAATGAATGCATTTGGAAAGTATTTCACAGGTAAAGTAAATGTTAGTGCTTCATGAGGTTTGGTTTGCAGTGAGGCATGGTTTCAGCAGATAACAAAAAAACGGGGAACTTAATGAGGCCAAGTGGCCGCCAGCTTCTTCTACTTCTGCTTCTGCTTCAAAAGACCTGCAAGGTCGCTTCTTACTGGTGTAATTTAAATGGTGACATCTACATTGGATAAAAGATGAAATTCATAACAAAGCTACACATGTCCTCTGATGTCTGAAGAAAGGAAACTTTCCTCTCGTCTTCACAGAAGATTAGCTAGACCAAGCACACTATCCTCCTCGAGACACTAAAACATGCACGCCTATTCTCAGAGCCTCTATAATTACAGTTTCATTACTATTAATAGTACTACATACTTTTCAAAACAGTCAGCAGTATTTCACAGAATAGAAAAGACAAGAGACTGACAAGTTGAGTTGTTAGATTGTGTGAAAAGGTGCAATAGCGATGTTTCTGCAAGGGGAGCAACACAGGGCTGCATTTCAGTCTCCAGGAGCAATCTTACCATCAGTGAAGGATCCAGTGAGCGTAATATGAATGTAGACTTTGCCCTCTGGCTCCAAGTCCATCTGCAGACACACAAACTCACAATTACATTTCTGCATATGCAAATAGCAAACAGAAACTGCATGGACAGGACAGATAATGGCATCCACCGCAATTAAGACCAATTCATGGAACCAAAACTCCCCTTTATATATATATTTTTTAAAAAAGGAAATCAGAAATATGGCATATCCAATGCTTTTGAAATGATGAAACTAGATATTGTTGGTGGTTTAATTAGAAGAATTGGGCTAAAACAGGCATATTAGATAGCATGTGACATTTCTCCAAAGGAAGAATGGAGCTACATCAGTGCATCATTTTGCATTCTTCAGTGTGCACGTAATGCCTGAGGCATTTGGACACTGTTGCTGAAAGACAGCAAAGCAGGTCTGGCAGGTCG